>NW_908662.1:0-1038 GCF_000209065.1 Trypanosoma cruzi | reverse complement strand
ATGCCCTTTTTCGTCCGGAAATGTATTTCCATGCGAGTGTTTCGCCTGGATTTAACTTGCTGATGCGACGTAGATACGTGTTGCGCAAGCGCTCTCGAAGTAGGAGGAAGAATTGACTCCTTGTCCGTTGCATTTCTGCCTCACGGTCGGGCGTCGGTAACTGTAGATAGCGGGCCTTGCTGTCGGTAGCAATCCGCTCTGCCTCCATGAGAGTGTCGTCCCAAAGCCTGGGACCATCCTTGTGCATGCCGCGGGGGCAATGTCGTCGATACGAAGTAATAAGCGCTCTCGTGAAAGCTTTAATGCCGGTGGACTGCTTTTTATAGTCATATGCCGGAAGTTGTGCGTCGAAGTCCTTGATGAATAAATCCCATTTACACTTCCCCCAACTGTAGAATGTCTTAGGTGCCGAAGGGGGCGCCGAAGGTATGGTATCCTTAAATGCCTGATGCAGCGTAAATGTTAGCATGTAATGATCACTAAGCGGCGACACAGAAGCTGACCAATCTGACACAGTCAAATGCTTTGACCATGTCAGATCGATACAGGATCGTTCTCTTGTGCCACGAGCATACGTGATCTCACCAGGGGTGTTAACCAAGGTGAGTCCCGCATCCGTGCACAGTTCTAAAAACTCTGCAGCAACCTCGCTTGGAGAAGACTCCAAGAATGGCTCCCACTGTGGGTGATGCATGTTGAAATCCCCGCACAGCAGGAGCGGCGACGAGGCTGGAAGGCAGTTTACTAACCGCCTGAAGGATTGCGTTACTTGCGGTGGTGGTCTCATATAGGCACTCGCTACAATAAGATCACGGTTCTGGTCCAGAGCAACCTGGACCACCACCACTTCAAGGCTGGTGTCATGCTGGGGGATGGTGAGGGGTATACGCTTGGAGCGGAGAGTTTTCCGCACCAGCACCGCCACACCGCCTCCCTTGCCGATGCGCGACTGTGCATAGAGCACATAATCTCCAGTATGCATGCTGGCGATCTGCTCCGACGACTTCCAAGTCTCCTGGATGGCTATTATGTCTGCTC
>NW_908661.1:0-1038 GCF_000209065.1 Trypanosoma cruzi | reverse complement strand
GAAATTCACCGACACGCCGAGGGTGGTGGGGGATGTTGCAGCAAGGAACGCTTTAAAGGTTCTACAGTGAGGGAGCGGTGCTTGCAAGGATCCCGCAGCAATTGGTATTCTGCTTGCCTTTAATTTCTCCTCTCTGTCTGTTGTTTGGTGCCGTTTGCCGGAGAGCGTCTTGGCCCGTGCGCAACCGTCAAATTCTCTGCTTCTGTATGTGGCCTCACATTTTTTGGGCCGTTGTGGACGGTGAGAGTAATTACTGTGGCGGTTACGACGAAGCGGATGTGTTACACTGTGGCTGGTGGCGCCACCCACTTCTTTGCCACGTTCTGTTTTGATGCTTTTTAGATTTTAATTTGATTTCTTGCACACAAACACACTCAGGCTATGAAGGAAGCTACGACCAAGCGCGATTCCCTGGCTCAGCCGGCCACCTCAACGTGGTGCCAGGGTCTAGTACTCTTTGCTAGAGAGGAAGCCAAGCGCCTGCTGCCCATCCGCTTCCCGCGGAGAGGCAGGAGGCGCCGCACAAACGGGTCGGAAGGGCACCAGATGGAGCCATTTACATGGCTGCCCGCGGAGCGGTATTTCTATCCGCTGCTGAATTCCATCGGCACTCATCAGCGCTATACATACCGTTTGCGTGCCGTATGTGACGCACAACGACAAAAGCTACTGCTAAGCGGAGGCATTGAGCAGAACCCAGGCCCCGTAGCAGTACTCCAGATGAACGTTTCTTGCCTCACGCCGTCAAAACTCGCAACATTAATGGCGCAAGGAGCAGACATAATAGCCATCCAGGAGACATGGAAGTCGTCAGAGCGGATCGCCAGCATGCATACTGGAGATTATGTGCTCTATGCACAGTCGCGCATCGGCAAGGGAGGCGGTGTGGCGGTGCTGGTGCGGAAAACTCTCCGCTCCAAGCGTATACCTCTCACCATCCCCCAGCATGACACCAGCCTTGAAGTGGTGGTGGTCCAGGTTGCTCTGGACCAGAACCGTGATCTTATTGTAGCGAGTGCCTATATGAGACCACCACCG
>NW_908660.1:0-1038 GCF_000209065.1 Trypanosoma cruzi | reverse complement strand
GCTTGGAGGATGTCGCGAGCTCTTGCCCACACGGTGCTGCACTCGGATAATCGTTTTCGAGCGGCTGCTGCACCACACGCTGTGGTCTAAATTTTTGTTTCGAATTATGAATGGTGGTGGTCAGAGGCACTCTCTTTCAATGTCTGTTTGCGTGTTCACACACTGGACGCCAAACAACCCGGAACTATCCGCTGCTTGGAGGAATTTCGCGAGATCTTGCCCACAAGGGTGCTGCAGTCGGATAATCGTTTTCGAGCGGCTGCTGCACCACACGCTGTGGTCTAAATTTTTGTTTCGAATTATGAATGGTGGTGGTCAGAGGCACTCTCTTTCAATGTCTGTTTGCGTGTTCACACACTGGACGCCAAACAACCCGGAACTATCCGCTGCTTGGAGGAATGTCGCGAGCTCTTGCCCACAACGGTGCTGCACTCGGATAATCGTTTTCGAGCGGCTGCTGCACCACACGCTGTGGTCTAAATTTTTGTTTCGAATTATGGATGGTGGTGGTCAGAGACACTCTCTTTCAATGTCTGTTTGCGTGTTCACACACTGAACGCCAAACAACCCGGAACTATCCGCTGCTTGGAGGAATTTCGCGAGCTCTTGCCCACAACGGTGCTGCACTCGGCGGATCGTTTTCGACCTCCGGTGCGCATACCAATGCTGCCAACAGGACCACGAGCAGTTTAATCTTGCCTTTGATATTTTGGTCGAGTGTTTCGGCGTACTGGAAGGCGGGCAGGATTATAACGATCAGCTCATGTATTTTGGCAGGTCCGTACTGAATACAGTCGGGATGCAGCTCACGACGTCATCCGATCCCGTCATCTGTCTTTCCAAATTGCGCGCCCCTCCTTACACTGCTGTTCACCAGTCCGATACTTATGCCAGGGCAGCCCAGCCTCTCGTCGATCGGCGAGAAACCCAACGCACTGTGCGATGCCAACAATGTCATACCTATGGACACGATGCATCTACATGCAATGTGCGCCCGAGAGGGAATTACTTACAATACAGGCGTCCATCAAAAAACGG
>NW_908659.1:0-1038 GCF_000209065.1 Trypanosoma cruzi | reverse complement strand
AACAACGGCAAGAGATTAGCTCGGATGTTTTGGTCGACATTCAACAAGGGGTTTTGATTTTAGCGGCATCCAGTGGAGATGATGTTTTGGAGCAGTTGTTTACGTTGCGTATTTCAAGGTTTCAGGCGTTGTGTGGTCAATTGATTGCAGTTGTGGGACACTCTGGATCGGGAAAAAGTGCATTTTTAAGTAGTCTGGCTGGGGAACTTCTTATGACACCAACGTTTTCACTTACCGTTGCACGGAGTTCCATGGCGTTTGTAGAGCAGGCACCTTTTTTAATGGCGGGGACAATACGTGAGAATATTCTTTTTGGGCTCGCATTTGATTCCGCAAGATACGAGTCAGTGATTAGGGCGGTGGCTCTTGACGAGGATCTCCGTCATAACTTTGCCCCAGATTTGGATCGTACATTTGTGGGTGATCGTGGTAGAAAACTGAGTGGTGGTCAAAAAGTACGTGTGGCATTGGCCCGCGCTTTGTATGCTAATAAGGATTTGTATCTTGTGGATGACTTTATGGGTTGCCTTGACACGACGGTGGCTCACCACATTGTTCAAGAGGTTTTTGTAACTGCAGCACAGCAAGGGAAGTGTGTCATTGTTGTGACTCATAATGAGGAACTTATACATTACGCGGATGCCGTGTATGAGTGCGCAGGTGGATGGCTTGCCATCACGGAGCGATCGAAAGCCACATTTGCCTCATCCCCCACATGGATGCCACGCGAAATGGATGATAAAGCACAAACGGAAGAAGGAATGGGTAAAAAGACGGAGAATGATTCTATTGAGGACGCAAAACCTTCTTTTAGGGCCCTGGAGGTGAGTGAGCATGGGGTTATTGCCTGGAGCACAATGAATTGTTACCTTCGCCGCGTAGGTTGGGGATTAACGGTGTTTATTGTCATCTCCGTTGCCGCCATGCAAGTTGCTCGGAACGCGAGTGATCAGTACGTTGTGGTATGGTCGAAAGATGGCGACGGGGATACCGCCGCATTTATACATGTTTTAAGTGCACTTGCTGTAATTAATAGTT
>NW_908658.1:0-1038 GCF_000209065.1 Trypanosoma cruzi | reverse complement strand
TTGAGGGTGTTGCGTTGACGCTGCTGGGCCGCGGATTTGCCTTTTTTGCGGCGGGTGTGCGCATATTTCACGGATTTAGCGGCTGTGTCGCGTACGTGATCAGTGTCGGCGATATCTTCAGGAACATCATAAGCAGCAGCGACAGCGCACCGCAGTTTCTGAGGGAATCCACCGGCAATCGCCTGCTGACGGCCCTGGTGTGGCTCTGCGCGATGATGCCACTGGTGATCCCGAAGCACGTTGATTCGCTCCGCTACTTTTCCACCTTTGCTGTCTCCTTCATGATTTACTTTGTCGTGGTCATTGTTGTGCACTCGTGTACACACGGCCTGCCGGACAACATCCACAAAATCAGCGTGAGCAAGGACGATGACGCTCCCGTGGTGCTCTTCAATAGCGGCAACAAGGCGATTGAGGGGCTTGGCGTCTTTATGTTTGCATACGTTTGTCAAATCAACTCATACGAGGTGTACTGGGACATGACGGACCGCACGCTCACCAGGTTCACTCTTGCCTCCGGGCTGGGCATGACGCTGTGCTTCCTGCTGTACGCCATGGTGTCCTTCTTTGGCTACATGGACTTTGGCAGGAAGGTGGACGGCTCCATCCTGCTTATGTACGATCCACTCCAAGAGCCCGAGGTGATGGTGGCTTACGTTGGCGTTCTCTCCAAGCTGTGTGCCTCCTACTCGCTGCTCTTCATGGCCTGCCGCAATGCCATTTACCACATTATTGGGTGGGATGCGGATGAGTTGCCCTACTGGAAGCACTGCATTGCCGTGACCATTCTTTCGACCATTGTTCTATTTTGCGGCCTGTTCATCCCGAAGATCCAAACTGTGTTGGGCTTTGCCGGCTCCATCACGGGCGGCTCTCTCGGCTTTCTTCTTCCGGCGCTGTTTGCGATGTACTCGGGGGATTGGACGTGGAGGAAGGTGGGATGCGTCCACTACGTGTGCACGTACATATTGCTGCTGGCGGGTGTCATTGGCGTCGTGTTCGGTACTGGTGCGACGATTTGGGCCACCGCTTGCGGCT
>NW_908657.1:0-1038 GCF_000209065.1 Trypanosoma cruzi | reverse complement strand
CGGCGAGCCGGCGAGTGACCGGAGCCTGGAGGTGAGCGTGAGCGGACTGTCAGGCGGCTACTGCTCGCTTGTGTTTGTGCACAACCTGCCGGCACACACGAACGTGACGGTCCGTGACTCGACGATTGTGACGGCGGGGCCGATGCGCTACTCGCAGCTGAGCGGGCTGACGGACGCGGTGGCGTCGCCGCTTGTGCTGCACGCGACGTCGCTGTTGCAGACGCGGCTGCGTGTGAGCAACACTGTGCTGAGGTCGTTGCACGCGGGCGGGTCGGCGGTGTACGTTAGCGGCGGTGTGGACCTGCTGTCGAGCGCGGTGGTGCTTGACGGTGTGTCGCTGGAGGCTTCGGGCGGTCCGACCGCGTCCGCGATGCGTGTGGCGTCTTCGTCGCGCCTCAGTCTGCGGAGCCACTCGGTGTTCTCCGTGACGAACGTCTCGGTTGTGAGCGACGGCGGCGGCCTTGTGCTTGGAGAGCGCCTCGCGGTGTTTGATTCAGTGCTGCGCTTCGTGGGCGTTGAGGGGCCTGTCGCGTCGTCGCTGGTGCGCTGCGACGGTGGGACGGTCGGTGCCGGCGGGTGGGTGGACCTGCACGACGTGTGGGCGGTGGGCGAGGCGTCGTCGGTGGCGTCGCTGTCGGGGGTTACGCTGAGCGGCGGCACCGTGTCGATTGCGCGCTGCGCTGCCACCGGCGCTACGCTTGTCTCCGGGCTGGCGATCACGAGCGGCGTCGTGTCGGTGCAGTGCAACCGTGCTGGCGGCCGGGTACTGCAGAGCAGCGGCGACTACCGCATGGCCGGCCTGCCCTCCGTGAGCGTGGTGCCGTGCGACGGCTGTGCGGCTGCGCTGGCGTGCTTTGATGCGCTGACGGCGTCGTTCTCCGAGTGCGTGTGCGGCTGCCGCGCCGGCGGCGTGGACGAGGCGTGCCTGCCGTTCGACGTTCCGCCTGCAAGGTCCGGCGGCGGTGGCGGCGGTGGTTCGCAGGGCTGCGTGAGTGGCGTGACGCTGACGGAGTCCGTGACGGTTGGCGGTGGGCGTGC
>NW_908656.1:0-1038 GCF_000209065.1 Trypanosoma cruzi | reverse complement strand
TCTACGAGCCTGGGCTGGCCGAAATTGTGTACGAAGTACGCGACAAGAATCTTTTTTTTACCTGCGACAGGAACTGCATGAAGGGGGCTGATGTGATCTTTGTGGCGGTTAATACCCCAACGAAGGAGAATGGCGTCGGTGAGGGGTTTGCTGCGGATCTCACGTACGTCGAAAATTGTGCACGTCTCATTGGGGAGACCGTTGTCGAGGGTCATTACGTCGTGGTTGAGAAGTCCACAGTGCCGGTGCGTTGCAGCATTTCCATTCGCCGCATCCTCAGCGCCCACAGGAAGAGCGACAAGGTTTCCTTCTCCATCATCAGCAACCCGGAGTTTCTCGCGGAGGGGACGGCAGTCCGGGACCTTCTGGAACCCGACCGTGTACTCATCGGCGGCGATGACGAGGCGTCCATTGAACTGATCTCCTCCATCTACGAGCGATGGGTGGACAAGTCGCGTATTATTTGCACAAATTTGTGGTCCAGCGAACTTTCCAAACTCGTTGCGAACGCGTTTCTGGCTCAGCGCATCTCTTCTATCAACTCCATCACGCCGCTGTGTGAGATGACAGGGGCCGAAATTACGGAGGTGCGCCAGGCTGTCGGCGGCGATAGACGCATTGGAGATCTTTTTCTTAACCCATCGGTTGGTTTTGGTGGCTCATGCTTTCAGAAGGATATTCTTAACCTTGTGTATTTGTGCCAGTCACTCTCCCTCAACGAGACGGCGGAGTATTGGTCGCAGGTTGTAAAGATGAACAACTACCAGAAGGAACGATTTTACCACAAGATTGTCAAGAACTCTTTTGGCACCGTTCGAACAAAAACCATGGCCATCATGGGCTTTGCCTTCAAGAAGGACACCGGGGACACACGTGAAAGCGCTTCCATTTACATTTGTGCGCGACTGCTGGAGGAGGGCGCCATGCTGCGCATTTACGACCCCAAAATAAAGAGGGAGCGGGTGATAATGGAGCTCGAGAACTTCTTTAATACGGAACACCTGCTTAAAAGCTGCACGTACGATCGATAAAGAGAGA
>NW_908655.1:0-1038 GCF_000209065.1 Trypanosoma cruzi | reverse complement strand
AATTCCAAAGAATAGAAAGAATTACCAATCACTGCATGAATGCAGTCGGACAAACTGCTCGTATCATAAAAACTGAAAAAAAAACAACAACAAACAAGACATCTTCTCAATAAAAAAAGAACATATAAAAAAAAGGAACGCCGAAGACGGTGTGTATTTCAATGCGTCGGTCCACAGCATCGCAGACTACCGCAGCTTCTTCTTCATGCGGAGGTTGGAGCAGTGGCCACATGCCTTCTTGCGGCAGTTGGACGCACGCACCGGCAGACGGGCGTAGCAGCGGCGGCATACCTTCTTCTCCCAGTTGTACTTCTTCGCCAGGGCCTCAAGTGTCGGCTCCATCACACCACCGCGCAGGCGCAGCACAAGGTGCAGCGTGGACTCCTTCTGGATGTTGTAGTCTGCGAGCGTGCGGCCGTCCTCCAGCTGCTTGCCAGCGAAGATCAGGCGCTGCTGGTCCGGCGGAATGCCCTCCTTGTCCTGGATCTTCGCCTTCACGTTCTCAATGGTGTCGCTGGATTCCACCTCGAGCGCGATCGTCTTGCCCGTCAGTGTCTTCACGAAGATCTGCATGCCGCCGCGCAGGCGCAGCACAAGGTGCAGCGTGGACTCCTTCTGGATGTTGTAGTCTGCGAGCGTGCGGCCGTCCTCCAGCTGCTTGCCAGCGAAGATCAGGCGCTGCTGGTCCGGCGGAATGCCCTCCTTGTCCTGGATCTTCGCCTTCACGTTCTCAATGGTGTCGCTGGATTCCACCTCGAGCGCGATCGTCTTGCCCGTCAGTGTCTTCACGAAGATCTGCATGCCGCCGCGCAGGCGCAGCACAAGGTGCAGCGTGGACTCCTTCTGGATGTTGTAGTCTGCGAGCGTGCGGCCGTCCTCCAGCTGCTTGCCAGCGAAGATCAGGCGCTGCTGGTCCGGCGGAATGCCCTCCTTGTCCTGGATCTTCGCCTTCACGTTCTCAATGGTGTCGCTGGACTCCACCTCGAGCGCGATCGTCTTGCCCGTCAGTGTCTTCACGAAGATCTGCATGCCGCCGCG
>NW_908654.1:0-1038 GCF_000209065.1 Trypanosoma cruzi | reverse complement strand
AAGCAGAATTCGCCCACGAAGAATATGCATCGGCGGATCGGCTGCCTTCTTAATCATCTCAATGCCACAGTTATCCGCCGTCTCCTCGAGCTCGGTAGGGGTAAACAACACACGCGGGTCACCCGTTTCAAAGGGTGGTAGAAGCGCATAAGATGCCGGCTTGTTTCCGCGAAGAAGGCCATTCTTGATGTCGCTCAATGAGAAAAAGTAGCCGCCAATCTCATACCCATTGGTGTTGTGAAACGTTGAATATTCCTGCGCCCGCACGACAAATGCGGCCAACCAGGCATGGATGTACAGGGCGTTAAAGACGTTCACCCAGAAACACCATTGCTCACGTGGGCGAAGCACTGTGATGTCAACTTCCACAAGTTGCGTGCTGAGTGCGAAGAGAGCGTTAAGCAATACACGAAAGTTGGAGTTCTCAGAGAAATCCCCCGCATTCGTCAGTGTCATCTCCTGCACAGAAGAAAGAGCCCGCAATGCCACACTCACCAGAGACTCGGCGCACACGACGGCTGAACATCCGGTTGGAGGAGGAGGGGGAAAAGCCATGGACCCCACTGAGAGTTCCACATCCCCCTTAAACGCACCATCCCTGTTCAGCACGTGCATCTCCTGAAGAGGACGCAGTGTGAAGAGTTGAGTGCGGGAGGCAAAGTCGGTTAGTTTCTTAACGGGATAAACAATGACACCATGACTTGGTTCAATAATAATGTGAGTCACAAGGTTGGCGTGGGCAAGCCAAAGCATAAACTTCCAACACGCCTCGGATGCATCATGCTGCTCGACATGCTTATGTAGGGTGAGGCCCAGGCGACTGGAGTTGCGTAGCAGCCATGCATGCAACTCATTGGCACTAAAACACTGCGTCGCAACGACTGCAGGTGGAACGCGATGATAAAATTTCTCACGGTAGCGCAAACGATCACTGCGTGGGACGCCAGACTTCACGTCGGACATGTTTTGCAGCAGCCTTCTCACCACGTTCCCATTGTCGCGGGGTACACCGCCTCCTTAAAGAATGGCTGTAGAAGA
>NW_908653.1:0-1038 GCF_000209065.1 Trypanosoma cruzi | reverse complement strand
AAGCTTGCGGATGCGGTCAAGGCACAGGTCCACGATCTCCTTGCCGATCGTGTAGTGGCCGCGAGCGTAGTTGTTCGCCGCATCCTCCTTGCCGGAGATCAGCTGCTCGGGGTGGAAAAGCTGGCGGTACGTCCCCGTGCGGATCTCGTCCACCACCGTCGGCTCCAGGTCGAGGAACACCGCGCGCGGCACGTGCTTGCCAGCGCCGGTCTCCGAGAAGAACGTGTTGAACGCGTCGTCCTCCACACCAATCGTCTTGTCGGACGGCATCGCACCGTCGGGCTGGATACCGTGCTCCAGACAGAACAGCTCCCAGCACGCATTGCCAACCTGGCAACCGGCCTGACCGATGTGAATGCAAATCGCCTCACGCATCTTGAAAAGAAGGAGTTTATTTGAGGGTGTTTGAAGAGAAGCTCGAAAGCCTAGCTAGAACGAACTACCAAACGCGCAAGACGGGGAGAGTAAGAGAAAAGGCCAAAGCATTTCGCACACGCAGGCATACACACACAGAGAGAGAGAGAAGGAAAGAGGAAGGCAAAAGTGCCAAGTAAACATAAATATATATATATATATATATATATATTTATATAAGAGCGGGTGCACCCGTTGACCAGCGACTTTGTACATCGCGTCCCGTCAGAGCAAGCAGTAAGAAGTAAAAAATGGAAGACATTGCCCAAAGACGGCGGCAGAAGGAGCAGCAGACAAACTCACGTGATAAAAGCTCGCAAAAGTGCCAGCGGCATGGAACGAGAGGGTGAGGGGCCAAAGAAGGAAAGGTGCGTCTGTACGCGTGTGGAGCGAGCGAGAGCGAGAGCGAGCCCATCCCCCACTTCCCCTGCTTCCCAAAGTAAAAACAAAACAAAAAAAGAGGCAACGAATGTCCACACACACACACACACACACACACACACACAGAAATGACCCTGCCGCCAGTCCCGCCTCGCCTCTCTAAAATCTCTCTCTCCTCCTCACCTCACCCCTCCTACCCGTCACCATCCGCCGTTCCCTTGGGGCTTCTTCACTCTGTACACA
>NW_908652.1:0-1038 GCF_000209065.1 Trypanosoma cruzi | reverse complement strand
GATGTCACGTATTCAAATGGTGACTGGAGGCCGTTTGCGATTTAACGGGAATCCCTGATGGTCCAGCTCACAGGAATGAATACGTTTGCAGTCCTCCGAGAGAAAATATAGGCGTCTGCGAGCATTGCCCTTGCTTGATATCTTTGTCATGCGGACCCCGTTGCGTAAGTAATTCAGCACCTGATCCACAAGAGAACTGAGGTGGTGTTCCTTTGCCTCGGCGTCATGCAGTTTTTCGTTTTTCTTTGCCACGTAGTCATCAAGCATACGCTGTCGGTACACCTCGAGTCCTCGTTCCAGCTTCTCCTTGCGGGACTTTTCCTCTTCAAGCCTGGCCAAATATGTCTGTTTTTCCTGCGCGAAGACCTCGTCAAACTGGCGTCGAATGATGTCCGTCTCCTCCGGATTGACAGGAATGTCCTCAAGGGAAATGAGCTTCGGCAAATACTCCTCGATCGTTTTGATGTCAGCAACAAGAGCCCTCTCGGCGGCGTCCTCCTTTGCTGTCGCCTGCTCGCAGTTCTTCTTCCGCTCCTCGGCCAAGAGACGCACCTGTTCCAGGACTTTTGCATTCATTTCCCTAATCTGATGGATCCACTGCCTCCGCTGGCGACGCCGCTCCTCCAGGACGGTCTTTCGCATCGCCTGAATGGACTGCCGCTCCCGCATGACGGCCTCTCGCCCCTTCGCCCTGTCAAGTTGAATCATCTCGAGTTGCTTCTTCTTCGTCTCAATGGCGCTCTGCCGCAGGCTGAGTTCTTGCTCCAGCTGCTGCATCTCCTGCCGCAACCTCTCCGAGGCACTCTCCTCGTCCTGTTTCTTCTTTCGGATCTTCTCCAACGTCTGCTCGTAGTCCCGAATGCGGCTTTCGCGGTCGGCCTGCAGAGCACTGTTCTCCCGCTTTTTGGCCTCCAGAGTCCTCTCAAGTTCATCCAACGTGGTCCCACTTCTCTGCTCAAGCTCTTTGATCATCTTCTCCGCCTCATGCTTGGCACGCTCGCGAACCACACTCAGCTGCCGTTCCCGCGCCTCCTCACG
>NW_908651.1:0-1038 GCF_000209065.1 Trypanosoma cruzi | reverse complement strand
GACCCACAGTGGATTTGCGCGGAGCTGGCGATGGTGTTGCATCAGCTGCATATTGGTGAGGCAATGGATGCTGCAGTGGCGCATCTACGCGATGTGACGGCCTTATGCATTTTTTGCGGTTTGGGCCGCGGTGCCTCAACGTTGTGCGAAGTAAACGGTACTATGCACATGACAGGGCATGCCTCTGTGGGTCGTGTTCTGACGACACTCGCCGAATGTGCCGGTATACCATCGGTTGAGGGGAAACTTATTCAACTGCTGCGTGACCCGGCAACGCAGATGGACAGCGCCGTTCATTTTTTGTTGTTTCACATACTCTCGCACGCCGGGCAACACCGCCACACACTCTTTCAGGCTGTGGAGCCGTACATCCGCAGCACGCTCACGACGTTGTTGAGCGCCGATCGGGCGTCAAGCGCCGGTTTGGTACCGAGTCAACAGAAGGCAAACGTTCTTATGTTGCACGTGAAAATTGTCATTCTTCTTGCGAATTCTATTGAGCCGTCGTATGTGGAGAGCATTCTTCGTGTGTTTTGTGAGGTCAGGCTGCGAAACAATCACGATGCGTTGGCGCTGTGGTATATGGCCAACCTTCTTCTCCGCCAGGGAAAAGGGAATGTGGAGCTGCTTCCAACCGATCCAGCAGAGAACAACTACAGTGTCAACTACCCCAGCTGCGCCCCAATGTCTAACACCACCGCCGACAATGCGCAACTGCTACTGAAAATCATAGATCGATCGCACGGCTTCAGTGACGAAATGCGTAAGCTGGTGGGGTGTTGCGTATGCAAACTCATTCAGGATTTTAATGTTCAGTCCCCGAACATTATTGGAGCATTATTATCTCCTTTTGGTTTTGTCCCTGTGGGACTACAACCTCTCAGTGAGTACGCGCTGCCTGTTGGGGCCAGCAGCACCTTTTGGACGTTCTTTGTACACCAGATGAAGACGTCTGCCCCAGCACGTGTTGCCTTCATGACAGCTCTTGCGAAGTCGATATCACAGCGCTTTCGTATTTCGGCACCAGCCGATGCCGTG
>NW_908650.1:0-1038 GCF_000209065.1 Trypanosoma cruzi | reverse complement strand
CTCTGGCTCCTTGGAATGCCACGGCGCATTCCATAAAACAGGGTGTGTTGAGGCACGCGGCTCCAATCGTGGAGACGCACAATTTGGACCCACAAGTGATCTCGCAGTTGGCGAGGCACGTCGAACCGTTCGACCTTCCCCAGAACACAGTTCGATATTTGGGGAAGTACACCACAGTGCTGGCCCAGGTGTCGTCGCTGGCCGCATTGATGTGAAGGGAGAAACTGCGGAAGGGCAGGAACCGTGGCTGAGAGCGGAGGAGCTTTTTTCCATGATTTTTATCATTATTCTGCCACAATAACGAGACGCGCGACAAGGACGCGTCCGGCCACACCACAAGATGAACGAAACATCCCGCTACAGCAGGTCAACGTGCCTGTACTGAATCCGGAGTGGGTCAAGGGCTGGTTGAACCCGGCTACCTTGGAGAGACTCGTGCAAGCTTGGGGACTCGTCGTGCGGTCCCCTTTCCCTCTGCCCTTCTCCGGTAAAGCGCACGAAACTCCACGAGGCATCTCAACCGCTGACGCGCGATTGTTGAATGCAGCGGGAATAATCGAGACCGCTTCGTCTGCAATAAGAGAAGGATGGATAATACCCTTTTTCGGTTCTGGAGGAGGAAACCACCGGTTTACGACGACGATGGATCGCGTGGCCACGCGACAAGAACAGAGACGACCCTTATGAGGCTAATGGTCCTCTTTTGAGCATTTCCCATTATTTGCCACCTGCGATGGCTGAGGCCACTTTCTGCCTGGACTTAAAGACAACCTTTTTTCAAGTCTTTACCGCGGGAGGCTCGGCATCTCTTCCGATGCCGCGTGGAGGACGGCACGCTGGTGGAGCTGACACGACACCCTATGGGATACAAGGCCAGCCCAGAAATCCTCCAGATTATTATTACTTCAGCAATTGCGGGGTGACGACGGTGGCTTACCGCCTCCGGGCTGAACCTCCATTGGTGCGTGTCGACGTATGGATCGATAATATACGCATTACAGGGTCGAAAAGCGGTGCGACATTGTGGGAGGCCCAAGT
>NW_908649.1:0-1038 GCF_000209065.1 Trypanosoma cruzi | reverse complement strand
GTTCTTTCACTGACGAGGGAGGAATGCCGTCTTTTTGCACTGCGACTAAACTCCCTGGAGAGCAAATACATGCCTGGTATGTCGCGTCTGTGTGGAACTCGCAGGGCATTGTGGAGTATTTTGTGCGGGAGTGTCGTCAGCAGACGGAGCGGGTGCAGCACATTGTGGATGAGTTTAAGTATGGCATTGAATACGTGGATCATCACTGCAAGGCGATTGCCGACACCATCGCAGTGATATTTGAGAAGAAGAGGGTGTACACCATTGAGGCTTTTGTGGAGAAGCAGCAGAAGCACCGTGAGGCGGTTCTTGAGAAGCTGAAGACCATTCATCAGCGGCTGGTGCTTAAACTCTACGAGTTGCTTGGGTACTTTCGTGAGGATTACATGGAGGATGCAGCTGTCCAGACGGAGTGGCACCGTCACATTGCCAAGGTGGAGCTCAAAGTGGAGGAGGCGCTTCGGACCATGGTGAAACGCACTTTGCAGGCGGTGGAACGTGCATTGCCCTTGGAACCCCTGGATGACCGCATGGAAGAGAAGGTGTTTAAGCTCGACGTTGTCATTGCAGTTACAAGTGACACAAAGCCGCACATTGAGTCCGTTCCCTCCGTGAAGTTGTTAAGCCACCAGGTGAATGGGGTTTGTAAGGATATCATTGGTATTGTGAAACACATTCCTCGCCTAGAGGAAAGCCTACGCGCCCGCATTGCTGAGGAGACTGAGGGCGATAACGAAGCAATCAAACGGGCACCATTTTACTACATGAAATCTACCGAGGACAGTGTGGCTCTGCGTGGCACTTACTTTGAATACATGACGAGTGAACAAGACGCCATTCACTCACTGCGCCGTGTGCGTGAATCATTTGACGCTGTTGAAGAGAAGGTGCGGGACAAATTGAGTCAAACGTGGCAGCTGCATCAGTCCGGTACCACGGATACTCTGTGGACGACGCAAAAACAAGATCGTCGTATCAAACAGGGCTGGAGACTTGAGGATTACCGCATTCATATGGACCACGTGGCACAACGACGCG
>NW_908648.1:0-1038 GCF_000209065.1 Trypanosoma cruzi | reverse complement strand
CACACTCTCATTGCTCCCGTAAAGCAAAACACACACACAGGGAGAGAGAGAGAGAGAGGTCGCCCACTCAATGCAATAAAAACAAAACAGAAACAGTTACGGTGCTCCGCCCATGCAGCCAGGCAGGACGGCAGCGGTGCGTGTCGTGCAAAAGAGAGCACCAACGGGCCTGCATGGGTGTGCATGCAATATATACAATGGGCACATTATGTGTGTGCTTCGTGGGATGAGGTGAAGGCGAGAGTCCATGCAAGGGGGCACACACAGAGAGTGGGTGAAAGACGAGTGTGTGTGCGGGCGGTGCATGGCGCTCTCTCACTCACTCTCACGCGGCCACCACCGCAGCCGCAGCCGCACACACCACGAAACTGATGGAATCAGTGCGATTGCAGAACTCGCACACCGTCCTGCAAACCAGAAGTTTAAAAAGCAATAAGAAACAAGAATTCCAAAAAAAAAAAAAAGGAAAAAAACTTAGGCTTCTTCGGGGCTCGAACCCGCGCCCCGGATGACAGGATGACATTGTGAGCTTGTTTGCCACTGAGCTAAAAAAAATGTGGTCGCGCGACCCATTTTCACGCAAGGTGATAATTTCGATCTTCGAACAATCGAGCACATTTGCGTTGTCCCCTGGAAAACGAAAGCGACATGTTTAGGGTGCGCCGCCGCAGCGTGGATACCTCGATTCGTCGTCATATATCTCTCGTACGGGGCCGCAGCCGCAGCGTGAATACTTCGATTCGTCGTCATATATCTCTCGTACGGGGCCGTCGCCGCAGCGTGGATACATCGATTCGTTGTCATGTATCTCTCGTTCGGGGCGGACCGCCGCAACTTGGATAATTCGACACGTCGTCATGTATCTCTCGTCCGGGGCAGCCGCTGCAACTTGGATAATTCGACACGTCGTCATGTATCTCTCGTCCGGGGCCACCGCCCTACTCTTTTTTATTCCTTGCGGCGGCCAACTCCGGCAGTAAGGGCAAAAAACAGGATCGCGTTTTTTTAAATGCTTTTCCTGTTTGGGGGGGGGGCGGA
>NW_908647.1:0-1038 GCF_000209065.1 Trypanosoma cruzi | reverse complement strand
CTCAGCTGCCTTCTGCTCAAGCTCATCCGCCAGCCTCTCATTCTCAGCTGCCTTCTGCTCAAGCTCCTCCGCCAGCTTCTCATTCTCCGCTGCCTTCTGCTCAAGCTCATCCGCCAGCCTCTCATTCTCCGCTGCCTTCTGCTCAAGCTCATCCGCCAGCCTCTCATTCTCCGCTGCCTTCTGCTCAAGCTCATCCGCCAGCCTCTCATTCTCCGCTGCCTTCTGCTCAAGCTCCTCCGCCAGCCTCTCATTCTCGGCTGCCTTCTGCTCAAGCTCATCCGCCAGCCTCTCATTCTCCGCTGCCTTCTGCTCAAGCTCATCCGCCAGCCTCTCATTCTCCGCTGCCTTCTGCTCAAGCTCCTCCGCCAGCCTCTCATTCTCCGCTGCCTTCTGCTCAAGCTCATCCGCCAGCTTCTCATTCTCAGCTGCCTTCTGCTCAAGCTCCTCCGCCAGCCTCTCATTCTCCGCTGCCTTCTGCTCAAGCTCATCCGCCAGCTTCTCATTCTCAGCTGCCTTCTGCTCAAGCTCATCCGCCAGCCTCTCATTCTCAGCTGCCTTCTGCTCAAGCTCATCCGCCAGCTTCTCATTCTCAGCTGCCTTCTGCTCAAGCTCATCCGCCAGCCTCTCATTCTCAGCTGCCTTCTGCTCAAGCTCATCCGCCAGCTTCTCATTCTCAGCTGCCTTCTGCTCAAGCTCATCCGCCAGCCTCTCATTCTCAGCTGCCTTCTGCTCAAGCTCATCCGCCAGCCTCTCATTCTCAGCTGCCTTCTGCTCAAGCTCATCCGCCAGCCTCTCATTCTCAGCTGCCTTCTGCTCAAGCTCCTCCGCCAGCTTCTCATTCTCCGCTGCCTTCTGCTCAAGCTCATCCGCCAGCCTCTCATTCTCCGCTGCCTTCTGCTCAAGCTCATCCGCCAGCCTCTCATTCTCCGCTGCCTTCTGCTCAAGCTCATCCGCCAGCCTCTCATTCTCCGCTGCCTTCTGCTCAAGCTCCTCCGCCAGCCTCTCATTCTCGGCTGCCTTCTGCTCAAGCTCATCCGC
>NW_908646.1:0-1038 GCF_000209065.1 Trypanosoma cruzi | reverse complement strand
GGGCAGAGCTCGCGAAATTCCTCCAAGCAGCGGATAATTCAGGGTTGTTTGGTGTCCAGTGTGTGCACACGCAAACATACATTGAAAGAGAGTGCCTCTGACTCCCGCCATTCATAATTCGAAACAAAAACATAGACCACAACGTGTGGTGCAGCAGCCGCTCGAAAACGATCCGCCGACTGCAGCACCCTTGTGGGCAAGAGCTCGCGAAACTCCTCCAAGCAGCGGATAATTCAGGGTTGTTTGGTGTCCAGTGTGTGCACACGCAAACATACATTGAAAGAGAGTGCCTCTGACTCCCGCCATTCATAATTCGAAACAAAAACATATACCACAACGTGTGGTGCAGCAGCCGCTCGAAAACGATCCGCCGACTGCAGCACCATTGTGGGCAAGAGCTCGCGAAACTCCTCCAAGAAGCGGATAATTCAGGGTTGTTTGGTGTCCAGTGTGTGAACACGCAAACATACATTGAAAGAGAGTGCCTCTGACTCCCGCCATTCATAATTCGAAACAAAAATTTAGACCACAGCGTGTGGTGCAGCAGCCACTCGAAAACGATCCGCCGAGTGCAGCACCATTGTGGGCAAGAGCTCGCGAAATTCCTCCAAGCAGCGGATAGTTCAGGGTTGTTTGGTGTCCAGTGTGTGCACACGCAAACATACATTGAAAGAGAGTGCCTCTGACTCCCGCCATTCATAATTCGAAACAAAAATTTAGACCACAGCGTGTGGTGCAGCAGCCACTCGAAAACGATCCGCCGAGTGCAGCACCATTGTGGGCAAGAGCTCGCGAAATTCCTCCAAGCAGCGGATAGTTCAGGGTTGTTTGGTGTCCAGTGTGTGCACACGCAAACATACATTGAAAGAGAGTGCCTCTGACTCCCGCCATTCATAATTCGAAACAAAAATTTAGACCACAGCGTGTGGTGCAGCAGCCACTCGAAAACGATCCGCCGAGTGCAGCACCATTGTGGGCAAGAGCTCGCGAAATTCCTCCAAGCAGCGGATAGTTCAGGGTTGTTTGGTGTCCAGTGTG
>NW_908645.1:0-1038 GCF_000209065.1 Trypanosoma cruzi | reverse complement strand
GGCACTGCGTGCAAGCAGGAATGAGCGCTAAGAATGCGCGGGAGCATGAAGAGGGGGCTAAGAATGCTTTGAGGAAGCTCGGCTCTGAGGCTACAAGGATGAGCAGGGCGCTGCAGCAAGCGGAGGAGGCTGTGAAATTGGCCGATGCTGCCGTGGCCGAATGCAAGGCGGCAGAGGAGGCTGCACAGGCGGCGGGGATAATGACGCTTGATGCCGTTGGGGAGGTGCTGAAGCATGTGAAGGACGAGAAGACCAAGGTTGGAAGTGGACCGGAGCTGTTGAAGAGGGCGGCGGAGCAGACTGTGCTTTCTCTGGAGAAGGCAAAGGAGGCGGAGGCGGAGACTGAGAAGGCGGCAGCGGCGGCGCAGAAAACCCGGGAAGCAGCAGAGAAGGCAGCAGCGGCGCAGACCTTGGCACAAGATGTTGCCGCAACGGCCATTGCGCTGCTGCGGCAGCGGGAGAAGGAGGAGGAGAGGCGAAGAGCGAGGGACCGGGAGGAGGCGGAGGCCGCGAAGAAGGCTGCCGTTGCTGAGGTGATGAATAAATTTGCTGCGAAGAAGGGGAATGACGCAGCGCCTGGCAGGAATTCCACAGCCACCCGCATTCAAAGGACGAGACCACGGGTGGATGGCGGCGGCATTCCATTGCTTTTGCGTGCACCGCTTCTGATGCTTGCTGCCGTGGCATCCGTTTTCGGCTTCTTATCGTGCTAGGCGGCATAACCGAGGCGATTGCGTGCTGCCCAGCGCGGTGAGTTCCACTTCTTTTAAGCTCTTTTTTTTTTTTTTTTACTTTTGTGATTCTGTTGTAAAAAAAGAGAAACAGTTAAAAATAAACTAAAAAAAGCCGCCGCTTTTCACCGGTGCGAAGGGTCTTTGTGGTGGGGAATTGTTAAAATACTTTTCTGTGCGTGGTGTGGGGCGATTGTGAGTACCTTGTCTTCTCCGTCCGCGGCGAGAAACACTTGCCCACACGCTGTGGGGGATTGTTACACGTATGTATATATACATGTATATACTTTTATGTACCAACACACGT
>NW_908644.1:0-1038 GCF_000209065.1 Trypanosoma cruzi | reverse complement strand
TGGGCACATTATTGTGTGTGCTTCGTGGGGTGAGGCGACGACGAGAGTACATGCAAGGGGACACACACACAGAGAGAGAAGGAAGAGTGTGTATGCGGGCGGTGCATGGCTCTCTCACACTCACTCTCACGCGGCCACCACCGCAGCCGCAGCCGCACAAACCACGAAACAGATGGAATCAGTGCGATTGCAGAACTCGCACACCGTCCTGCAAACCAGAAGTTTAAAAAGCAATATGAAACAAGAATTCAAAAAAAAAAAAAATGGAAAAAACTTAGGCTTCTGCGGGAATCGAACCCGCGTCCCCGGATGACATTGTGAGCGTGTTTGCCACTGAGCTAAAAAAATGCGGTCGCGCGACTCCTTTTCACGTAAAGTATTAATGTCGATCTTCGAACAATCGAGCACATTTGCGTTGTCCCCTGGAAAACGAAAAAGACGTGTTTAGGATGCGCAGCCGCAGCGTGGTTACTACTGTAAGTCGTCATATATCTAACGCCCGAGGCCACCGCTGCAGCTTGGATAATTCGACACGTCGTGCTGTATCTAACGTCCGGGGCAGCCGCTGCAACTTGGATAATTCGACACGTCGTCCCGTATCTAACGTCCGGGGCAGCCGCTGCAACTTGGATAATTCGACACGTCGTGCTGTATCTAGCGTCCGGGGCCACCGCCCTACCATTTTTATTTCTTGCGGCGGCCAACCCCGGCAGTAAGGACAAAAAAAAGAATCGCGTTTTCTTTAATGTTTTCCCTGTTTGGGGGCGGGGATCTTTGTTTTCTATGATTGTCTCTTTTTTTTTGTCTGGTTCCAGGTTGGTTTTTAGGAGGCTTGATGTGCCTGCTGGGTGATCGCCGGCTTTTTTATTGGTGATTGCGTATTTTTGGCTTACCGGTGTGCCGCTCAGCGCCATTTTGTTTTACTTCTTTTCTGATTATTGGGGCGTGTTGTTATTCGTCACGCGTCAGCACACACCGAGCAACATGTCAAAAAAAAAAAATGCAGGTTTTTCCCCCTCGCGAGGGCCTCGGCAGCCA
>NW_908643.1:0-1037 GCF_000209065.1 Trypanosoma cruzi | reverse complement strand
TTGTTGTGGTTCTGTGTGTATGTTTGTGTGCGACGCATGGGGGCGGACAGAAACGGAGGGCAACAACAGTGGTGAGGTGCAACAGGCGGTGTCAGAGGGCACTTGTCTGTTGGAGAGCACGACACCCACACGGAGGCTGGAGCTCGGTGGTGAATCAGCCGGTGTGGACACTAACGCTGTTGTCAGACGGGCGTGGGAAAAGGACATCACAGCGTTTCTTGCGTCTCAGTCACACACATTGTTTGCACGCGACCCGCTTCTTGAACTGAAACTTGACGACAGTCCGGATGGAATAGCGAGGAGGGAGCAGGCTGGCGTCTCGTCAACAGCGTCGCCACTGTGTGCTGCGAGCCCCATGAGCGCATGGCGGCGAAGATCAGAGCTTCAAGACGATGTCAGGGCGGAGGAGAGGCGTCATCACACGGGGGACCCAGCTGAAAGCAGGCTGCTTCTGTTCTCTCCCCTTAGGTGTGCAGCAGAGGAGGAGGAGGAACAAGTAATCATTGGCCGGGATGTGACTTACCCCGATAATGACGTGCTTGGTCTTCATAGCCTGGGGCAGGCCGTCACGGGGATGGAGCATTGCTTCTCAACCCCGCGCCTCATCCCCACCCCAGAAACTCACACAAGCAGGCGTCAAGCGGCGTCTCAGGTCACCACGGGTTGTGCAGTTGGTTTGGCCGCGCAAGCGCTTTCGCCGGTTCAACAGGCAAACAATGTCCCATTCCGCTCCTGGAATTCTCGCGAGCAGCAGAAGGTGGGGGCAGTGGCTGTTTCCACGGGAGGTGTACTCCCGGAAGCCGTCGATGGTGGGTGTGCTGAGAGGGCTTCACTTTCTCAGGGAGCCGCCAAGGAAGCATTGGGTCCATTCCCAAAGGATGTTGTGATGGGGCAGGGGGATTTGGGTGAGGGAGGGAAGGAAGATGCCTTTGCCTTGCCGTTACCCTTATCGACAAGGAAAACTGGTGGCTGTGATGACGAAGATGCTCCTTTATTTTGTCGAGTCACACCTGTTGGGCGGCGAGGTGCCGTAGGAT
>NW_908642.1:0-1037 GCF_000209065.1 Trypanosoma cruzi | reverse complement strand
ATCTGTTTGCGTGTTCACACACTGGACACCAAACAACTCTGAACTATCCGCTGCTTGGAGGAATTTCGCGAGCTCTTGCCCACACGGGTGCTGCACTCGGCTGATCGTTTTCGAGCGGCCGCTGCATCACACGTTGTGGTCCAAATTTTTGTTTCTGATTGTGAATGGTGGGAGTCAGAGACACTCTCTGTCAATATCTGTTTGCGTGTTCACACACTGGACACCAAACAACCCTGAACTATCCGCTGCTTGGAGGAATTTCGCGAGCTCTTGCCCACACGGGTGCTGCACTCGGCTGATCGTTTTCGAGCGGCCGCTGCATCACACGTTGTGGTCCAAATTTTTGTTTCCGATTGTGAATGGTGGGAGTCAGAGACACTCTCTGTCAATATCTGTTTGCGTGTTCACACACTGGACACCAAACAACCCTGAACTATCCGCTGCTTGGAGGAATTTCGCGAGCTCTTGCCCACACGGGTGCTGCACTCGGCTGATCGTTTTCGAGCGGCCGCTGCATCACACGTTGTGGTCCAAATTTTTGTTTCCGATTGTGAATGGTGGGAGTCAGAGACACTCTCTGTCAATATCTGTTTGCGTGTTCACACACTGGACACCAAACAACTCTGAACTATCCGCTGCTTGGAGGAATTTCGCGAGCTCTTGCCCACACGGGTGCTGCACTCGGCTGATCGTTTTCGAGCGGCTGCTGCATCACACGTTGTGGTCCAAATTTTTGTTTCTGATTGTGAATGGTGGGAGTCAGAGGCAATCTCTGTCAATATCTGTTTGCGTTTTCACACACTGGACACCAAACAACCCTGAACTATCCGCTGCTTGGAGGAATTTCGCGAGCTCTTGCCCACACGGGTGCTGCACTCGGCTGATCGTTTTCGAGCGGCCGCTGCATCACACGTTGTGGTCCAAATTTTTGTTTCTGATTGTGAATGGTGGGAGTCAGAGACACTCTCTGTCAATATCTGTTTGCGTGTTCACACACTGGACACCAAACAACCCTGAACTATCCGCTGCTTGGAGGA
>NW_908641.1:0-1037 GCF_000209065.1 Trypanosoma cruzi | reverse complement strand
GGAGTGGATCGGCGTGATCGTTGCCGCCACGCTGCAGTTTGTGACGACGTTCTTCTTCGTGATGAACTGGTACGGGGAGAACAAGAACCGTGTAAATCGTGCCGAGGATGCCAAATTCATGCGCGCGAAACTGCTGGAGGAAAGGAGGGATTCCAGTAAAAGGCTGCGAGAAGACGACGACACGGCGGTCGCGGAGATGGGCAACCACTCCATGCTGGTTCTCTCAGACGAGGTGTGCGCGGGTGTGTCTGGAGAGGAGGAGGACGAGGTACCGCCTCTGCCGACCTGCTGCTGCGGTGTCTTTGAGGTGAACAAGGAGGTGGCGCGACGCAGCTGGAGGATAGTTCTCTACTGCCTCCTTGTGGCAGCGGGCTCGGTTGTCATGGCCATTGTCACTGTTCTTGGCGACATCTGGAGCCTGCTGTACGCCTGCATTGCCGTTTCCGTTGCTGTTTGCGTCTTCGGCTTCTTTGCACTCCCGTTGGTGATCGCCAAGGCGAATTTGTATACGTTCCTCAGCATGGCGTCGTACATTCAGCTCCCCGGTGCCCTGGACAGCTTCTACATGGCCAGGCCTGATTGCCTGCCCGACGGACCGCACTTCTCGTTCTTCTTCTACAACACGGTCGCAAGCATCATTGGAAACATTGGTGGCATTGTCGGTATTCTGCTGTTCAGGTACGTGTTCTCGAAGAAGAGCTACCGCATCACATTTGTCTTCACCACGCTTGTGATGGTTGTGGCCAGCATCTTTGACCTCATCATTGTGGAGCGGTGGAACCGTCCGCGTGTCAGCGATCACGTGGTGTATGTGCTTGGTGACCAGGTCGTCTACCAGGTGTGTTACATGCTGCACTTCATGCCAGGCATAATCCTACTTTCCCGGCTGTGTCCGCGTGGGACGGAGAGCATGGTGTACGCGTTGCTAGCAGGGTTCGCGAACTTTGGGCAGGCAGTTTCGAACACCGTCGGCTCGCTGTTGATGGAATTTTAGTGGCCCGTCGAGACGGATCCCGCTGTCGGCTGCGACTTCAGCC
>NW_908640.1:0-1037 GCF_000209065.1 Trypanosoma cruzi | reverse complement strand
TTTCCGCGTTGTTTCAACTGCTCAACATACGGCATAAGTCCCTCAAAGACTTGACGACACTTGGCGGCATCATCAACATGAAAGAGAACAACACATGGCGGTGGTTGTGACATTAGCTCACATGCTACTGCAGATTGCGCAATAGACATCGCACTTTTTTTTCGTTCTAGCATATGTTCCCTCAGCAGACGATTCGTGATGCATTTTGGGTATATGAGATAATGCGTCAACACTTCCAATACGCCTTGACCCAGCCTTGTTTTGACAAGATGCTCAATGACGGTTGTGAGAAAGGACGGAATGGAACCGTTGGGTCCAAGCAGAAATGCCACCGCGTCCTTGCTAAAGGTGTGACAGTTGTTTTTTGTCGGGTGATAGGCATTCAAATGATATGTGTCCTTCTCACGCTCACGAATCCACGTCATAAACTCACTAAGTGTCTTTTTAGTTGTGCCAAGAAGAATTTTTTTATACTTCTTCCCAAAACGAGTATGACCAGCGCCCATGACGGCTATTCCACCCCCGAAAATAAACTCCATCCCGTAACACACCACCGCACTGTGGTAGAGGCCAGGAACGTTGAAACCCAGGAGCTCCTCACTGTGCCGGTTAACAAGGCCGCGACTCAGGTCGTACACATGCAGGATCACCGTGAATTCAACCGCGCGAGGTGACGGTGTCACCTGCGACAAAACAAACGTCACGCGATCTGCCGCTAAAAGACTTGAGCGTTCTCGCTGAGGAGGGCAGAAGGATGGGAGTTGCGTGGAAGCAGTCCCATTCACCCGTGGGGCGGAAGCGGCGTCCGGTGGAGTGGCGGGAAGAGCAATTATCCGGCGGTAGCTGTAAAACTTTGGGGACGCCGTCAAGCCATCATCCGCATCCGTGCTGCTGCTCGCAAATGGTTCGTGAGACTTTTCAAAGTTCCCCGTCATGAATCCCCGCTCGCCACAACGCGGTAAAATCCGTCAGGTCCCTCAAACAAAACAAACAAAAAAACCCTCACCGCCTCCTCCCCCTCCCCTCTCGTCAGATGC
>NW_908639.1:0-1037 GCF_000209065.1 Trypanosoma cruzi | reverse complement strand
GAAAAAAAAGGAAAGGAAAGAGAAAAAACTTACCTGTCCTCCCCTTCTTGATGATCTTCCGTATATTTTCCCCTTTTCCTTCCTGCTGCTGCTTTCCTTCACCCCTCTTTTGTTTCCTCTATCAATTTATTTTCGATTCTACTTTCCTTCCGTCCTTTTTTTACTTTTCTTTAGGACTCTTTCTTCCCCTCTTCGGCAACTTCACGGAGTGCTGGTGACCTTCTTTTTTCCTCCTCTACCTCTGCTGCTCACCCAGCTTGTCTCGCAGCCGATTGCAAATAGAGATATACACCACACACAAAAACAATATATATATATATTCCTTCGCGTGAATTGAGAACGAAACGCTGGTACTGACACCAACGGCAAGTAACGGCAGTAAATAAATAGTATTTATGAAAAGATGAAGTCGATGAACAATTCCTTCTCCCCTTCCTTCCCTTTGTCGCCTTGCTTTTCTCCTAGCCGCTTGAACAAAGTATCTCCTCTATCCTTTATCTTCCCTTATTTGTCTCTTTTTTCGATTCTCACCCGCGCCTTATATTCCCTCTTTTTTACTTCCCTTTCCAGCTAATATCAACAAAACGTCTCTCTCCTAGCTAGCACCCTCAAAACAAAGCAAAAAAAAAAAAAAAAAAAGAAGCGAGAGATATGCGAGAAAAAAAGCAAAAATACGATCGTGCTCAAGAATAACTCGCCAAAAAAGGGGCAAAATACAATAAAGCAACAAAAATCACACGAAGACAGCTTCTGAAGATGAAACCCGGCGCCATCAAAGAAACATTCCATACCTTTGCTTGCAACACACAGAAGATAACAAATAAACTTTTCTCCCAAAAACCCTCAAATTCAACACAAGAACATAATAAAAAAACAACATCCTCATCCCTCTGCAAGAACATCAACCATAAAAAACTTTACTTCGTGTTGCAATACAACGGAAAGAACAGATACATAACTCTGTGCCTCAAAACGCCCAAGTCGTTGTCTGTAACACTCAGACCATAAAGCTGAGAGCTGTGTTCGGGTGCTTTTTT
>NW_908638.1:0-1037 GCF_000209065.1 Trypanosoma cruzi | reverse complement strand
TGGTAGAAACCAACGCATAACAATTTTCTTCGTCGGGGCTCCAAAGCAATTCACCGATAGGACCATGCCGTTTCACGCCCCTCAGGCACTTCAGTCCATTCCACATGGGTTTAAGCGAAAGATCTTCACCAATCCACTTACACATGACGTCACCCGCATCCGTGGCCATCACTAACAGCATGTGCCTTGAATTCACCGACACACGAGCTACACATGTGGCAGCGGCACACTTGAGCGAAAAGGCGATGTCATCCCTTGTAAAGTCACTTCCCACATTGCTTTGGGCTAAAACAACGTATCCATTCGAGAACAAAAACACCGTCAACTTTAGTTGGGAAGAATGACAAACATCCAAAATCGACCCAGACAAAATATCCCCGCGTGACACACGCATACTCGAGTCTGCATGCTCCTCCCCCATCTCATCTAGGGGAGCAAAAGAAAGGGCATCCTTGCCCAGAGAACGACAACTCCATGTATGCAAAAGTTTTTGTTGAAACCAACCCATCACGCAAACCACCCCGGCCGTTGTACAGACAAAAAAACAGTTCGATCCGCCTGATGCGAGTGACGTCACGATGCCAAACTCTAAACGTTCCTCCTTTAAAAAACGCACACGGGAAGCAAAGGAACCGGTTCTAAGCAAATTATCGTGATACAACGGAGCCAGCACCTCCGTATTCTTCACTTCCAGAGAGATGTTAAAAAATAATATGCGTCGTTGTAGTGTTGTGACCACTAAATAGTCTCCCCTTGCATGCAACAAGAAGTGGGTCGCTGGATCATCATCGACTGTGGCACCATTTATTCGCACTGAACCAAGATAAATAATGTCGCTGGTGCCTGTCCAAAAGTGTAGTTGTGTTGAAGACAGCACGACGATGTAATTCCCCACAGAACTTGATAACACCGCCAGCGAACGCCCATCGCAATCATTCGGTTGAGGATCCCACGAGTACACTGCCGGACAGCCATAAACTAAGTGCATTACGGCTAAACGCCAGACGCTTTCATTCAGAAAAGAGAGCGTCATCAAA
>NW_908637.1:0-1037 GCF_000209065.1 Trypanosoma cruzi | reverse complement strand
CTCTTTTCGAAAAAGCCCTCAATCCCAATTGCGAAAGCAACACCCCGCTGGAAGAGTCTGGAGAGGCGGGAGACGCGGGGGAGACGGTGGAGTCGGGTGAGGCAGCGGTGTCGGCCACTGTGACGGCACATGTCGTGTCAGGCGCCGTGTAAGCGAGAGACTGGGCGAGTGCGGCCCTCTCCTTCGGCGACGGGTGTCGACTCCGCCGTATCGTAAATTTCCCCCACGGCAGGTGCTTCGTCGTCAACGACGATTTCTTTTCGGGCAACCGCGGCGTAAACAAAATCGCCTCTTCCCATGTGCCTGCCGCGAAGCACTTTTTGCCCCACGCGGAGCAGACGACGGCGTCGCCCAGAGGGCTGTACGTCGCACATCCCTTTGCCGGTCCCCGAAACATGGCGGGGAGTCGTCCCTGCCTCGCCGCCACGTCCGCGGTGGTGTTTTCTTGACGTGACAACTGGTGACGCCCCCGTCCATCCGCGCCGCTGAGAACGCCGGTGGTTTGTTTTCCAGCGGAGGAAACGGCATGCCGCGAGCCGCGCTGTAATTCAGACAAATTGAGGGGCCTCAGTACACGACGTGAATGCGCTGCGGTGTCAGACGGCGCCACCTCCCCCTTTGCCGTCCGTGTCTGCAGCCACTCCATACCACTGGTGAAGCTGTGCGCTGAACCCCCCAATGGCATCACCAATACAGACAAAAAAAAAAGAAAAAAACTTAAGTTCCGTGTGAGTCTTTCAATGTTTTGCCCAGTAGCTTTCGTAATAATAAATTTCGTTTGTCTTCCCCTCCTATTAGCGCAAGAGCTGTCACGTCACCTTCTGCAGTGCAACAAAAAAGAAAAAAAAAGAAAAAACACTCACTCGCAAAGAAATGTATTTATTTATTTATTTCTTGATATGTCTGGTGACACGCAAACACGGCGGGACGGTCCGTACCGTACAATAATGATACATGCCTCTCATCTCATGTGTATATCATTGTGGCATGTACGCAAACATTCCATAACATCCGTTTGCGTGTATTAACGGATGCAT
>NW_908636.1:0-1037 GCF_000209065.1 Trypanosoma cruzi | reverse complement strand
GCAGTCGACATCTCTTGTGTATTCCGTTGTGCCGCTGGAAATGGATTTGCTTCCTGTGCACTCGGCGACATCGTTGGTGCTGGCCATACGTCGGAGGGGAAAGGAATCTCAGCGCTTTGAGGTGATTGGTTTCTGTGTTTTCCCGTTGTGTGTGATGCCCATGAAAGATCGTGATCTCCGCGTGGAGAATCTTCCCATTCTGCATGGCCCCTTCTCCTGCCGCGACCCGCGGATGTTGATGTTAGAGTCTTCATCACCGTATGGCAAGCAGCCATTCACCGTAACGCTGACGGTGGAGTACCACGACACACTCGTTGTGGATACGTTTCCGGTGTCGGCGCCTACTTCACGGTATCCTGTTGATAAAAGGGAGCTTGCAAAGACAACAGACAAAGGGGCTGGTGGAAAGGAATTTCTGGCAGGGGCTTACGATATCACGCAAACATTTCCCCCGTCGACTGATGTGCCCGGGAAAATCATGGGAATTGTGTCGACTGAAGAACTGGAGGAGGGTAAAAAAGTGGCGGCGGCGCCCGCAGTCTCAAGAGTGACGACAACTGAGCGTACTGCTGAAGCAACACCGCCTCTGAAACTTACATACCCTTCCCCTGATGCACTTGTTGCCGGCAAGTGGGCAACTGAAGATAACTCCTCGGCTGGCGTCTTCAAAATGCTTTGTGATGTCATGGAAGAGCTACGTCGTCTGCGTGAGATGCAGGAGTCAGCCATGCGTCGTAGGGATCAAAAAGGTGGACTTGTTGGACGCGAAGACGAGATTGGTAAGCGGCTAGGCGACGCTGCGGGTGTGGAAGTAGTTGATCTTTCACCCATGCCTCTCGCTATATCGTGGGAAACACGTTGTCTTATAGAAGAAGGCCTGCAGCCCATACTTCATCCCGTACACGGCACCCGTCTGGAAGACCATGCGTTGGCAAGTAGTCATGATATGACGGCATCCTTGGTCGGTATTCGCTTTGAGGGCCTCACGGCCGATGCCTCTATTCATGTACCAGAAGATGTTTGTTTCATCTTTTCCT
>NW_908635.1:0-1037 GCF_000209065.1 Trypanosoma cruzi | reverse complement strand
ACATTTGCGTTGTCCCCTGGAAAACGAAAACGACATGTTTAGGGTGCGCCGCCGCAGCGTGGTTACTACGATAAGTTCGTCATATATCTCTCGTACGGGGCCGCAGCCGCAGCGTGGTTACTACGATTCGTCGTGTTGTATCCAACGTCCGGGGCCACCGCTGCAACTTGGATAATTCGACACGTCGTCCTGTATCCAACGTCCGGGGCAGCCGCTGCAACTTGGATAATTCGACACGTCGTCCTGTATCTAACGTCCGGGGCAGCCGCTGCAAACTTGGATAATTCGACACGTCGTGTTGTATCCAACGTCCGGGGCCACCGCCCTACCATTTTTTATTTCTTGCAGCGGCCAACCCCGGCAGTAAGGACAAAAAAAAGAATCGCGTTTTCTTTAATGTTTTTCCTGTTTGGGGGCGGGGATCTTTGTTTTCTATGATTGTCTCTTTTTTTTTGTCTGTTCCAGGTTGGTTTTTAGGAGGCTTGATGTGCCTGCTGGGTGATCGCCGGCTTTTTTATTGGTGATTGCGTATTTTTGGCTTACCGGTGTGCCGCTCAGCGCCATTTTGTTTTACTTCTTTTCTGCTTATTGGGGCGTGTTGTTATTCGTCACGCGTCAGCACACACCGAGCAACATGTCAAAAAAAAAAACAAAATGCAGGCTTTTTCCCCCCTCGCGAGGGCCTCCGCAGCCACAATCCTGTGCGTGCGTGCATTCTCAGCGTTTTAAACACGGCATGTGTGTGTGCATGTGCTTGTGTGTTTGGCAGCGCCTATACTTGCGGAGCAGCTGTGCGCCACAAGAGAGTCTGAAGAAAAGCACGGCAGAGAGAGGCAGATAAGCACACACGCAAATTACTCATATCATCGCACACACACACACACACACACGCAGCCGCGGAATGGGTGCACTCAACCACAAAATCAAAAAGGAAAACAAAACAAAAAGCCGAAGCGTGGGACGACCAGCGCACACACACTCTCATTACTCCCGTAAAGCAAAACACACACACAGAGGGAGAGAGAGAGAGGTCGCCC
>NW_908634.1:0-1037 GCF_000209065.1 Trypanosoma cruzi | reverse complement strand
ATTTTCTCGCTGAAGGTGCTGAACAACTCTGCTGTGGTGATCCGAGGCAACGTTGTGACGAGGCCGGTGAAGTACTTTTTGTTAGTAATTTTGGCGTTGCGTGTGGAGTCCCAGTCAGCGGTTGTGTTTCAGGGCAACGACATGCAGAGAAGCTCGGCTGTATTTTTTTCAAGCTACTCTTCCTACATCTACTACAACTCCTGGCTGCAGCTGAGCGGCAACCTCTGCCGTGAATCCCCATCGGCAGCTTTTCTCTTTCTGAACCCCACGGTGAATCTCCGCGACTCCACGGTGTCTGTGTCCGGCAACCGATTCATGTCCAGCACGGGCACGCCGACAGTTCTGCGGATATCCACGGTGCCTCGCGATCTCACAAACGGAGCGATTGTGGCCGCGTGCAACACCGTGAACGACAAGGAGAGAGTGAAATACGCCATTCCTTCTGTGTACAAAGCCACCATCCTGACCTGCGGCGATCCATGCGCTCTCGTGGCGTCGTGCTTCCCTGCGTACACGACGACGGCCTCGAGTGATGGCTGCGCCTGCACGTGCGCTGAGGGCGGCTACGGCGATGCATGCCTGCCCGTTGCTGTCCCCGAGCCGCCGAGCACTGACGGCGCCGACTTGTGCGTGCGGGACGTGCGTGTGGGTGTGAAGCTGAGTGCCGGTTTCGGGACGTCGGTGGCGTGCTACGTTGGTGTGACCTTTGCGGCGGACGTCTTGGTGGACGTGGAGTCGATGTCAGGGAGCGTGCGCAACGTGACGCTGGCGAACTGCACGTTTGTGGACGGAGCGAGCCTGTACGTTGTTGGGTGGCGGTCCGACCCGCCTGCTGGCGAGCGCGCCGATGTGTTGATCAGCGGGCTTGAGTCGCGCTCCGGCGGCGGCGTGCTGGTGGCGAACCGATTTCCGCCTGGCTCGCGCGTCACTGTGGTGGACTCGGTGCTGATTGCGGAGAAGCGTGTTGCGTACCGCGGCGCCTACGGCCTTGGCGATGCCTCCGCGTGCCTCGTGGTGCACAACGTGAATCTGACGGG
>NW_908633.1:0-1037 GCF_000209065.1 Trypanosoma cruzi | reverse complement strand
CTCGGATGGCTTATACGCAGGACAGTTTGAGTCTGCCATCACAACCGCCACGTTGCACCCCATCAAAAACGTGTCACGCACTTCATCCAGGCTTTCTATGAAAACGTTTGAGTCACCAAAGGATAACTGAACAATTTCATGTGTTTCAAACTTTTGCATCTCATCACTACCCGGTTTCTCCAATATTGCCGTGCGGCCATCCACCTCAACATTGTTGCCACCGCGTTTCTCCAGCAGTAGAATCGGACGTACACGTGTCGTCATGGGTGGATCCACTTTGAATGAGCCCCCTCTTGTCCCAAGATCACCCTCCTTCTTGTAGTCCCCATCCTGCGTCGGTTGAACAGACTTAAAATACATACCAATCCTCTTTTCACTACCCTTGCGTGACAACTCACCCGTATTGGCAGATGGTTTTACGTTCTGTTGCGTCGTCCTATCTGGCGGGCGCCCCCCGCGAGTCCCATTGTTCGCCACTTGTTGAGGTGGTGGCACGGTTGAAAGCCCTGTGCCTTTCGGCCACTGCGGTGGAGCGGTGGGTCGTGCAGACAGACGCGATTCTTCCAAATTCCGTGGAACTCCCATCGGTGCCGTTCTCTTCGCCACTGGACCAAACTCGTAGAAACCATTTAACATGGAATCCCGTCGTGAAAGTGTCATGCTGTTCTGCCGCCGAAATACCGGTTCTCTTTCTTCCTTTTGTGGCGGCATATCTACCGGGGCCTTCTCAGATGGCATTTGCAGAAGACCATCAGCACCGTTGTTGTATTGCATACTTGGAATCTGAGATGAAAAGCTGTAGTTGAAGTTGACAGCACTACCGTTCTGAGATAAAATGTTACTTGAACTTGCACCATTAGGACGGTTGTATGAAAAGAACGAGTTTCCATAGCCGGAGCCAAAACCAGAAAGGTTACTGCCCATCCGTTGGAAACTGTTTGTTTGTTGTAATACAGATTCTGATGGCATATATGAAGGTCCGTTGGAGCGGAAACTACCAAATGGTCTGCTATCCACGTTTCCCTCGAAGCTACCTG
>NW_908632.1:0-1037 GCF_000209065.1 Trypanosoma cruzi | reverse complement strand
TCAGATGCTCAGCAGAATGTCCTCCAGCGTCGCCTGCGTCGCGCTCACTTGAACCACCGGTGGAAGCCCCTCCAATCCTCCTTCACGGATGTTACTTGCAACGCTGCAAATTTGCGAAAGGCTCTGCTGCACCAACAGGGTCACAGTGCGACCGACGACGCCCTCCAAGACGCATTCTTCCCCCTCCGTCGACGAGGAGGTCCGAAATAACTCACGTAGGCGTTTCATGACGTCGCAGGTAGCATCAATGGCCCCACAACCATCAGCGAACACCACGCGCACGGTGTAAACGGAGTCGTTCGTGTAATGTGTTCTCAACTCCTGTGGCGTTCCAACACATCGCAGCTTCCCTTTTGAGATAAAGGCAACACGGTCTGCAAGAGCCTCCGTTTCATCGAGCAGGTGCGTTGTGAGAATAACAGATTTTGCCCGCGTTAGTCGTCTGACCACAGCACACGTTTGCCGGCGGGCGGTGGCGTCCATGCCAGCAGTAGGCTCGTCGAGCAGCACACTCGTGGTGCCACCAACCAGGGCCACGGCAAGTGAGAGACGTCTCTTGTTTCCAACGCTCAACGAGTACGCCGGGGTGTTCTTCTGTGACGTGAGGCCCAGCGCATCGAGTAGTTTGGGAATCTCCTTACGGATATATTTGTCAGTGGCACCACGCAGACCTGCGTAGAGCCTCAGGTGTTCGCCCGGCGACAAGTGGTCAATAAGAGCGTCCTTCTGTGGACAGTAACCGACGTAGCTGCGCGAGGCGGAGCGGAGAACAGAAAGATGATTAATGTACGCTGAACCCGACGTCGGGACCACCTCACCAGCCAAAATACCGACCGCCGTAGTCTTGCCGGCGCCGTTGAGACCCAGCAAGGCCATAATTTCGCCCTTGTGGACACCGAGCGAGAGGTCGTCAAGAGCAGGCCGGTGGGTACCGCCATATTTCTTTGTGATGTGCTGAAGTGTGATACAATCCTCAATGCGGCCTGTCTCGTTGCGGGAAAACTTCCTCCTCCTCCCGCGCGACGGAAGCATCAATA
>NW_908631.1:0-1037 GCF_000209065.1 Trypanosoma cruzi | reverse complement strand
CAAGGACACTGACGACCCATTGCGCTTCCCATTGGTCCCCTGTTGTTGGTGGCGGCTTACCTCTTCTTTGCCGTGCTACCGGGGAGTGTGCTGCTGCTGCCGTTTTTGCTTGGAGCCATGGGCAACGGAGTTGGCTGGGGTGTGGGCGTGATTGCTTTACGGATGATGTACTCTGAGGATATTGGTAAGCATTATAACTTTTGTTTCACGTCCGGTGCCGTCGCGACAATTGCACTGAACCGCTTCATGTTCGGAGAGATGTACGATGCGGAGGCGCGCAGGCGCGGTGAGTTCCCCTCATGCAACCGCCCCAGGTGTGTGCGAAACCAGATGTTTATTTTGCTGGTTGTGAACGTGGTCGCCACACTCGCCGCCGCTCTTGTACACTGGCGGTTTTCGCGCTTCACTCGGGCAAGGCTGGATGAGCGGGAAACACCGGACTCTCTCCAAGACGGGAAGGATATGATCGGAATGGGGTCTTCCGAGCCGATTGCTGAGGAGGATCATCTGCAGTCATAGTGGCGATTCTGGCCGCTGTCCGTGAACGGTGCCGCCCGCTCTCCCCTCATTGTATTTAATTATATATATAAGCTTTTTAAAAATGCCAATTGGTACCTGTGTGTGTGCGTGCGCTGGTGTGTATGGGCTTCGGTGGTCAGGGATTTTTGCCCCTTACCACCGCTGCCACTGCCATCAGTGTGACGTCCGCGCCGTACCGCCGGTGGAGACGCTTTGCAATGAAAATAGTGAGATTAGGAAAGAAAACTGATGTGAATGAAATATTATAATAAATAACTAGGCCCTGCATCTGTTGGTCGTCGCGATAAAGGCGGGTACTCTGTCTGCTGACTACTGCATTGAACGCAGCGGCTGTAAGCAAAGCGATGGCACACGAGGCCGTTGCGAGCATATATTTGCCCACTCACTCGCCGTTGCTTCCACCTTTTGGTTCGGTGCGCAGTGAGGAGAGTGTTAATGTTTTTGGGGAATTTGTTTGTTTTGAAACTCTGTTTTTTCTCAACTCGAACTCTTTGGCG
>NW_908630.1:0-1037 GCF_000209065.1 Trypanosoma cruzi | reverse complement strand
GGTCCAATACCCTCCAAATCAAATTCCCCATTTCCTCACGCCATTCCTTCATTCTTACGCCCTGACCCTCATCCGCACGTGCCCACTCACACAAGCCGCCATCGACAGATGGTGGCCACCCAACGCTCCGGAAACACATGCCCAGCACACACACGCGCATAACAAATGACATGCGCGAGCGCACGGCACAACGGCGAAGAAGCGCACACCGAAAGGATGCGGCCCTCCACTGCAGTCGCAGCCCACCGCGCGCATCACACCCGCAGGAAGAGTGACTCGCGGTGCGCGCTCCCTCTCCTCCTTCCCTTCATGCCCACTAAAGGAAGCAGCAGCCACCCGCAACCGCCAGCACACGCCACAAAAGAAGCATCCAAATCGACTGCGATGTGTATTTTGTGCATGCATGTGGTTGTGTGTGCCTGCAGACACACGAGGCAAAGAAGTAAAAACAGGAGCAGAGCATGTGAGGGGGCGCACAAACAAAAACAGTACAGCAGAAGTGCACGGCACAAATAAAGAGGAAAAGACCGCTCAAGCTCATGATATTGCACTGCAGACAAGGCAGCGACAATTCATTAAAAATTTATTAAAATCAAAAAAATTCAGCTTCACCCTTCCACCCCTCACACTCTGGAAAGAAGAAAAAAAGAAAAAAAATGAAAAAAAAAAATTTTTGGAAAAAGTCGTCCTCTATTACGGCTACACACAAATAATAAAAAAAATGAAAAAAAGAACCACACAAAAAAAGCACCCAACCACCATGTTGCTCCAGAAACTGTCTGCATATTTTGTCCGAAAATAAAATTAAAAGATATTTAAATGTCTTTCAACCGTCCGACCCTCCATGTGTCCGCACAGCGTTTATATTTCATGGGGTCATCTGCGTGTTGCTGCTCCCCTCAGCCCTCCCATCGGCGCGTGAGTGCGGCCCGCAGAGCACAGTCACTCGTGTGTGTGGGGGGACTGAGAGAAGCACGCAGACACGACGGGAGTCGCGTCACTCCATCGGGAGAGTGAGCGCAGCCAAAAAAAAAAAA
>NW_908629.1:0-1037 GCF_000209065.1 Trypanosoma cruzi | reverse complement strand
GCATTTCCCCAGAAAGAGACTCTGGAAGAGCAAGGCTGCTGGCACCAACTTTTGCGGCCTCTTCCCGGGTCAATATGCGGTTGTACAAAAAGACACTCGTCACTGTCACATACTTGTTTTGGTTCTCGGTGTCGCTTGCACTGCTTCCATTCCCTACAATGTAAAATTGTGAATTCGCGCGTGGCCCCTTTCCCGATGATGATGTCGTTTCAGCATCCCACGCACACTCACCATTGATCTATACGAAGGCCTTGTTGGCGGTCCTGCAGCGTGAGCATAACTCGTTATTGTTTGTTCAACTCCCAAAAGCCGGTGTGTTTGTTTGCGTTGAACATCACACCCCAACTCCCTTCATGGCTGTGCGACAGTCAAAAGTGCACAGTGCGGCCCGCTTCCTTCGCGCCAATCAAAGGGATACTCTTGACGCCTGCATGTGTCTCGCAAATAGCCACCGTCGCCACAAGAGCGAAGTCGTAATTCACAAAGCCACAGTGATTATTATCCTCCCAACGGTTCACGGGGCAATGTTGCCCTGTGAATTGAGGCCCATTTGTGACATTGTTGTCATTCGTCAGCGTTGCAATCATGCAACGGCACTCGTCGATCCACGTGTTGGCAGTGCCTGCGTTGGAAAGGTATCCAACCAGACCCACCGTACTTACGGGCGACGCGGAGAAGGAAGCGTCCACGTCCGCCCAATTACGGAGGATGAAAGTGATCATCTGCAGCTCCTCCGTCAGGGGAGGCAGGAAACAGGCTGCTTTTCTCTTCATTGTCCCTCGCTCCCACAAGGTGCAACGCACCATCCGAGTACAGCAGGACGTTGGCAATCGGCTTATTCAGAGCAGCCTCCATGAAAGCCGGTCCAACACAAAACACGCGGTTGCTGTCAGTCACCCAAACGTAGAGCGCATGGGCCTCACTCTCCCACCACGGGGAGCTCACTTCCCGAGCCTACAGCATGACGCTCTTTCCTCCAACGGTCGCAGTTGACAATGGCTCCCACACGCAAGCTCTTTTCCCCAAAGATCCGATTG
>NW_908628.1:0-1037 GCF_000209065.1 Trypanosoma cruzi | reverse complement strand
TCGTCATCATCATCATCTGCGTCATCAGCGGTACTGTCTTTGCGCCGCAAGGTGCCATCAGCGAAAGACGAGGGAGGTGTAGCGTGGATTTCTCTTGGACTCGACCCAGTGCTGAGTGAAAGGGCGCTTGCCAAGTATGGACCGGCTCCCACGCGCCTTCAGTGCCGTCTGCTTCCGGCGCTTCTACACGAGGATCATAATGATGTCCTTTTTAATGGGGTCACAGGAAGCGGCAAGACCAGTGTTTTCCTTCTTGCATTATTGCAGTCTGTGAGATCGGAGGCAGCAGGTCTCAACGTGTTTGTGGCAAAGGATGGGTTGACCGCATTGCATGCGTACAGCCAGCTTCGAGCTCTTTGTGGCCCTTTGGGTGGTACTGTGGTAGACCGTCCTCGGGATGATTGGTCGTGGCTGTACCTTGGCTCCTATCGAGAGGGTTATGAGAAGTACTACCGTGCGCTTAGACGTTCGCTTCATAGCGATCATGGCCCAGTGCGCATTTTCATTACAACTGCAGATACCATGTGTGAATTGTTGTTTGAGAAAAAGATGGAGTTTGAGTCTTTTGGGTACTTGCGACGCGTATATATAGATGACATTGGCGTACAAATACCAATGATACCACCTAATGCTCCTGTGGCGGAGATGCGGAAGCGTTTGAGGAACCCACTGGCCTGCGAATTGCTCTTGGGAACTCTTCATCAGCTTCCAGGGCCGCACATCCGCTCGATCCTGCAGCTTGGTCTTGTGTCGGCGGACATGGATGAACGTCTCAAGGATCATTTGAAGGCGCTGTGTGTGAAACTTGAGCGGCACACCATTGTTCTATCCTCTGTGCGTGTTCCTTCCACAATCCACTGCCTTTTTAGTTTTCATCTGTTCCACGAGGATTTGTATGAATATCTTGTGAAGCTAATCTGGGATGCCCGGGACACCATCCCCGGACGTGCAGTTATATTTATTCCGCCAAGAAGATAATTTTGTTGCAGGTGCGAACAAAACTTTCGCGGTCTTGGAATGAACGCCAAACTTTCTCA
>NW_908627.1:0-1037 GCF_000209065.1 Trypanosoma cruzi | reverse complement strand
ATGCGTATAAATATGTGTCTATGTCTCCGCCTCGACCGATCGACCGCTACAAACCCTTCGCCTCCCAAAAGAAATGAATTCAAATAATTAAAAAACAGCAAGCATGAAGACACCAAGAAAAAATGACGCAGCAGGGAGTGTGAGGCATGTCAGTTGCGGTAAATGTTAGCAAGAGCCCTGCATGGACAGTCATTATAAACCCCATTTCCCAAATCCCCAAAAAAAGCGTTAGTCCGTGAAAAAAAAAGGCTTCTCGCTCCTCCTGCATCAGTCTTCCGTCATGCTTCGCAAACAATTCATGGTCCCCTGCCTCACTCCGGCATGGGCTCCGCATGCGTGACAAGCGAGGGGCACACCGGCCAGGCTCGCCTCCTCCCTCGCACAAACAGCGGAGGTAAGAGAGACAACAAATCCCCACAAACATCGTCCCAAATGTGAAGCAAGCGCATGGCAGGCAGCCGGACAAGAGACAAGAAACAGAATAACTAATGGAGGACAGCGGAATTATTTTTCGTTGACAGCCTCTCGGCAGAAAATATAAAAAACAACGCACTGAAATTGAGGCCAGCAGGAAAAAATAAATAAAACGAGAAAAAAGGAGTGCACTGAGAGGCTTCCGTTTTGGTCAATTTGATTGCATGAGATCCTCTTGCCCCTTTCGCGGGGCCTCATTTTGTGTTTTTCGTCATGAGAATCGCACTCAAACAAAACACACGTACGCCCAGAAAGGAAGAAAAGAAGAAAATGAAATTCACAATTCAGCCACCAAGGACCGAGGGAAAAAAAGTAAAGAAAAAACAGTAAGAAAAACATTCAAAAACAGAATGGAATAAGTTACCTTATTATCACCACATCCTTCGTTCGGTCCGCGTGCACACCGCCCCGCAATGCTCCGTCACCGTCCCTGGAGACTCACGCGCGGAAAAAAGTGACGCCCGCCAAAGAAAAAAAAAAGAATCAACAATGAAAAAGCCAAAACACACACGCAACCAACCAGCATACGATGAAATATACATAAATCAAACATATAATCAAAA
>NW_908626.1:0-1037 GCF_000209065.1 Trypanosoma cruzi | reverse complement strand
ATTTAGTGACGCGCTGCTCAGCCCGGAGGGTGTGTTTCCACCGCACACGAACATCACGATCAGCGGGAACCGCTTTGCGGTCACGAGGCTGATCCCTCGGCAGGGTTTGGACATTATGAGGCTGTCGTGTGTTGCGATGAATGAGCTGGTGATCAGCAACGGCTCCGCGGTGGTGCTGAGTGGCAATGTGTTTCAGACCGTGGCGGGATCGTCAAGCGTCATCCACGTTTTCAGATCTGCGCTGAGCGTGTCTTGGCACTCCGTGTTTGCGGTGATGGGCAACACGTTTCACATGGCTGGCGGTGACGGTACGCTGATATATCTTGAAGGACCTAGCCAGTCTTCGTCACTGAAGGTGCTGAACAACTCTGCCGTGGTGATCCGAGGCAACGCTGTGACGAGGCCGGTGAAGTGCTTCGTTTTATTTATTTGGGCTTTGCGTGTGGAGTCTCGGTCAGCGGTTGTGTTTCAGGGCAACGAGATGCAGCGAAGCTCGGTTGTGTTTTATTCAAGCGACTCCTCCAACATCTACTACAACTCCTGGCTGCAGTTGAGCGGCAACCTCTGCCGTGAATCCTCATCGGATGCGTTTGCTTTTCTTTATCCCAAAGTGAATCTCCGCGACTCCACGGTGTCTGTGTCCCGCAACCAATTCATGTCCAGCACGGTCTCGCCAACGATGCTGCTGATACCTCAAAGTTCCCGCGATCTCACAAACGGAGCGATTGTGGCTGCGTGCAACACTGTGAACGATGAGGAGGAGGCGTACTACAGCATCCCGTCCGTGTACAATGCCACCATCCTGACCTGCAGCGGCCCATGCGCCCTTGCGACATCGTGCTTCCCTGCGTACACGTCGACAGCCTCGAGTGATGGCTGCGCCTGCACGTGCGCTGAGGGTGGCCACGGCGATGCGTGCCTGCCCGTCGCTGTCCCCGAGCCACCGAGCACCGACGGCGCCGACTTGTGCGTGCGGGACCTGCGTGTGGATGTGGAAGTGAGCGCCCGTGTCCGGACCTCCGTGGCGTGCTACGTTG
>NW_908625.1:0-1037 GCF_000209065.1 Trypanosoma cruzi | reverse complement strand
CTCGTTCTGCCAACACCAACGCACGAGTAAGTTGTGCCGAGATCGATGCCGATGGCTCCCTCGTACGTCATTTTCTTCTTCTTTCCTGCTGTTTTTTAAAAGTTAGCTCTCGACCTTGATTGACTCTGGCGTGCTCCGTGGCACAGGGCGGAGGAGCGGGGGAGAAAGGAGGAAAGGAAGCCGGCAGTACAAGGACACGCACACAGGCGGCAGCAGCAACAAAAATGGCAGAGGCAACCGTGGTGCCCTCAACAGCACAAGTGCCGTCGCAATGACAATACAAATAACAACCGTAATAATAATAATAACAATAATAATAATGGAGAGCGAAGAAAAACAATAATAATAATAATAATGGAGAGGGGAAAAAACCAATAATAAAAATAGTGATGGCAGCTGGGTTTGTCGCAGACCTCTACGCTCTACAAGGGAGAAAACCAACGGGCTATTGGTTCGCGAGCAGACGCCGCCATGAGAACATCTTCGGGGATGCGCTCTCAGTCCACTTCCTCCACCTTCGGTCCTGACGAAGACGACGGGTTCGCGCCGCCAGGCATACCTCCGGGCATTCCACCAGGCATACCTCCGGGCATACCGCCGCCCGCGCCCATGCCCTGGTACATCTTCGTCATGATGGGCGTGCACAGGTTCTCCAGCTCCTTCTGGCGGTGCTCGTACTCCTCCTTGCTGGCCTCCTGGTTGTTGTTCAGCCATTGCAGTGCCTCCTCCACGGCACTCGTAATCGTGTTCTTGTCGGCCTCCTCAATCTTGCCAGCGACGTTCGGCTCGTTTACGGTGTTCTTCATCGAAAATGCGTAGTTCTCAAGACCGTTCTTTGCGTCAATGCGCTCGCGCTGTTCCTTGTCCTGCGCCTCGTACTTGGCAGCCTCGGACACCATGCGCTCAATGTCCGCCTTGCTCAGGCGGCCCTTGTCGTTCGTGATGACAATCTGGTTGCGCTTGCCGGTGCCCTTCTCCTCCGCGGACACGTTCAGGATGCCGTTGGCGTCGAGGTCAAAGGTCACCTCAATCTGGGG
>NW_908624.1:0-1037 GCF_000209065.1 Trypanosoma cruzi | reverse complement strand
TGACATTTCGCTCCAAATAAATGGCCCGCGCCGCGCTGTGAAATGCCCCAGCCTTCTATGTTTCCAGGGTCCGACCATACAAGGTCTGCAAGGGCTCCCTCGGTTGGGATCTCTTGCTTTCGCTGCAGCAGATGGATGTTGTCAATCGTGTTTACATCCGGCGAGAGACCGCCGTGAATGCAGAGAGCTCTCCCTTCAACTAGTGCCCCAATAGGCAAGCAATCGAAGACATCCGTGCAATGTCGCCACACTTCCGCCGTTTTGAACTTCCTGTTGCACTCATCGTAAAATCCATAGGCTGTTGACACCTGACGCGTCTCGTGGTTACCGCGGATAAGGGTGATCTTCTCAGGGTACTTCACCTTCATCAAGAAGAGGAAGGTGACTACCTCCACGCTGTTGAACCCACGGTCAACGAGATCACCCAAAAAAATATAGTGCATGCTTGTCGTGCTAATTTCCCCTGCAAGAGCTAGAAGATGTAAAAGATCCGGAAACTGTCCATGGATGTCGCCGCAAATAGTGACAGGAAGCGGCACATTCGGAACATTACTTTCGTAAAGAAAGAGGTCCATCACCGTATTCAAAAGCAGCCGCATCTCATTGACTTCAAGCGTTTCCAACCGACGGACTTTCTCTTCCAATGCTATTAAATCCATTTTTTCCTACCAACAACTATGATCTAACTTTGGCTATTATTTTCAAACTTCTTTTGCTGTGACGGATATAAATTTGTTTGCGATGCCCCTTCGCTCTCTTTCTCCCTCTCTCTGTGTGTGCATGTAGTTTTATGAGACCACAGTCCGCTCACCGAGCGCAGCTGAAAGGTCGCCGTAAAGAGCGGAACCTAACTTTCGTAGCGCACCCGCTCCCTACTTCCTGCCCCAAATAACAAAGCATCAAAGTCGTTGCACGTAAATCGCATTTAAATGTAAACAACAATGGGGCAGACGGAATCATTCGCCCAAGGATGCGAGAGCGAAAACAAGCCCACTTAAAAATGTGGGATAAGTGAAATTTGAATTTGGTCAGAGATA
>NW_908623.1:0-1037 GCF_000209065.1 Trypanosoma cruzi | reverse complement strand
CGCAATCTCAGACCAACAGCTCGCCGTTATCCACGCAAGTCGTAAGAAAAACGTTGCTTCCATCGGTCCGGTCGCAGATATACCGATTCATCCCTTCCTCTGTCAAGGGGCGCGCCTGCTTCGCCTCTTATCGCGCCGCAAGTTTTTGTAGCCCCAGAATCATCATGTCCAGCGGGGTTCAATCCATCTGCAACATGGACCGCAGCATCCTGGCGTGCTGCCGTCGGGTCGATGGCGCCACGCAGACTATTGCCACCAAAAAGGCCGCACGGCTCTCCGCGTTGACCGGCCGTTCGTGCGTGCAGCAAAAGGTGGTAAATTGCCCGCTAGGGACATTCTCTGCTCCCACGTTGGCGGCGCACACAGTTCTCAAGCCGCCTCGTTCGCTCCCCTCATGTAGCTTGTCCAAAGCGGGGATGTCGGAGGTTCGTCGTGCCACAGTGAATTTCTTTGCGGATAAGCTCCATTGCCCTTCTCGTCGGTTGATTCGGGTGATTCGAAATATCGGATGAAGCGTCTTTGGCGCGGTGCGACGTCTTGTGTGCGGATTGGTGGGTGATGGTGGAATGGATGGGGCTGTTTTCGTCCGCCCTCGTAAGCAGCCGGCAGCCCCTCGCCGTTTTTTAATGGCAGACTGCGCTGCGAGTAATTCCTCTGGCTGCGCTGCGCACGTTGCGTGTAGATGCGTCGTGTCCATAAATACGACACAACTGACATCGCAACAATCGTTGTTTTTGTTGGTTCACTCGCCGCTCCACAAGAGGCTGGGTTGCCCTCGCGAAGATGTCAGCCTCGTGAACGGCCATGTGAAGGCGGGCACGAAGTGTGGAGGGCGGGATATGCTGGGGTCGGTTGTTATCGCGATCAGCGTCCGGAAGGTCTGCGGCAGGGCCCTGCCAAAAATCCATGAGCTGATCGGTGGGCTCCCGATCCATCTCCAGTGCGCGTCTGCACGACACCAAACCGTCGATGGCCGTTTGAACCTGAGAGCCCACTTAGTGCAAACAATAACCGTATGTGCATCGGAGGTCGACGAG
>NW_908622.1:0-1037 GCF_000209065.1 Trypanosoma cruzi | reverse complement strand
AGAGTTTTCCACCGTCACCGGCGGTGTTCGGTGGGACGCACCGCTGTTTTCCTCTTTTTCCCTTTTTTGCATTTTGTTTCTGACGTGAGGGTCGGTAGAAGTGCCGTGAATTTTGCCGGCCATTGGCACGAACGTGGCCGGCGATGATGGTGGGAGCTGACAGGGCCGCTGAAGTTTACTTCGGTGCACGGTGTTCGAAAGCCTCGTACATGGCCGGGGCCGCATCGCTTTTGATTTTTGTTCTGTGCGTGCCGCTGAGCGTCAGGGCTGCGGGGTCTGTGAGGACCACTGTGCCTGCGCTGGAATTGTTTCGCGTCGTGTTCTCTGGCTCCGACTGGCAGTACGTGTACGAGACAGTTGCTCAGCACCATGACACTTCTGTTGGACGAGCGGCTGCCTCCACGCTGATTAATCCGGTGTCGGTGGCAGTTGCGGAGCTTCTTACGACCTCCCTGTCGACACCTCCTGGTGTGACGGGGCTGAGCGTGCGTGGCTGCGAGATTGACGCGACGGGGGGCCTTTCGGTCGTTTACGCGGTGACGCGGTTCGGGGGCGGCGGTGAGTTGACGAACACTCAAATCAACAATCTTGTGCGCACTGCGGACGCATTCTACCTGCGGTCTTTCTACTGGAGGAACGGCGGTCGTGTGACGGAGAGCATCTTTGTCAGGGACGCCACCTTGAGTGCACAGAGGGAGACGTGCGACCTGGGCTGCCAGTACGCCGTGGGAGTTGCCGTGCCCATTCTGTGCTGCGCGGTGATATGCATCCCAGTATTCATCTCGCTTGTCTCTGCGCGACGTGCCAGCCTCAGGCTGGACCCACCACCACCGCCGCCCCCTCCGTGTGCGCAGGTCTGCTGCTCCCGCCACGCAGCGACGCTCACCTCGTCGTACAGACCTTTTGGCGCGGCCGCATCTTCCGAGTCCGGTGGTGTGGCAAACGTGTCGTTGATTGCGCCGGAGTATGTCCCTGTGACGGAGGGACTGGAGGGGTGCCCCACCGGATATCGACCGCCGGTGGAGAGACTGAGACCG
>NW_908621.1:0-1037 GCF_000209065.1 Trypanosoma cruzi | reverse complement strand
TGCTGTCTTTCCATTTCCTGCACACAGACACGCTAGGAAGGAAAGCAACCAAACGCGAATCGCCACTGTGAAATTCGAAGGCACTGAAAGTTCCAACAACAGCACACACACCGCCCACACACATATATTTACATGCTCTCACGTGTTGCTGCAGTGAAGGCACCCCGCACACACAACCGTTGCGGCGTGACCGGATCCAGCGGAAGGAGGAGGGGAGGAGGAGAGAGTGAGCCGCAGAGGCCCAACATGTCCCGGCGTGTGTTTATTTCCGCGGTGCTGCTTCTCCTCTTCGTGATGATGTGCGGCGGCCCCTGTGATGCTGCAGACGTTGTGGGGAGTAATTTGGGGAATGCGCAATTGCCTCATACGGTCGATCTATTTTTGCCGAATAAGACGCAGGTGGTGGCAAAAAATGGGTCTGCGGGTGGAGTGAAATTTGCGTTCATCTCACCGTCTTTTGTGAGTGCTGGTGGACTGATGATTGCCGTTGCCGAGTGTCGCGCCAAGTATAATGACCCCCACAAATCGGGCTGGCTCGATTCTTCTGATATTGTGGCGGGGTACATCGACGCTACGTGGGATTGGTCCACTCTTGTTGGCAAGGTGAGTGAAAATACATGGAAGGCACACACCGTGCTTGGTACAACGGATGGAGCGGATAATCGTGTGGAGGTTTTGTACCACCCCACAACCACCACGAGTGGCAATAAGGTGTTTCTTCTTGCAGGAGGCCTTGTTGAGCTCAAGGAAAGTGATGGGAACTGGAAACGGGACTACCTGGGTCTGAAACTGGTAGTGGGTGATGTGAGGGAGCCTACGAGCAGCGAGCCGACTGAAAGTATCAAATGGGACCGAATCAGGTCTCCGTTGAACGAGAGTACTATAGCTGCTCACGAAGGTAACTTGAAGGAGTTTCTTGCCGGTGGTGGCTCAGGTGTTCTGATGGAGGATGGCACGCTCGTGTTTCCACTGATGGCGAAGAGCGGAAATGGTGTCGTTACTCCATGATCATTTACTCGACGGACAACGGCAGTAAT
>NW_908620.1:0-1037 GCF_000209065.1 Trypanosoma cruzi | reverse complement strand
ATTGGGGCGTGTTGTTATTCTTCACGCGTCAGCACACACCGAGCAACATGTCAAAAAAAAAAAATGCAGGTTTTTTCCCCCTCGCGAGGGCCTCGGCAGCCACAATCCTGTGCGTGCGTGCATTCTCAGCGTTTTAAGCACGGCATGTGTGTGCATGTGTGTGTGTGTTTGTCAGCGCCTATACTTTCAGAGCAGCTGTGCGCCACAAGAGAGTCTGAAGAAAGCAACGGCAGAGAGAGGCAGATAAGCACACACGCAAATTACTCATATCATCACACACACACACACGCAGCCGCGGAATGGGTGCACTCAACCACAAAATCAAAAAGAAAAACAAAACAAAAAGCCGAAGCGTGGGACTACCAGCGCACACACACTCTCATTGCTCCCGTAAAGCAAAAAACACACACAGGGAGAGAGAGAGAGGTCGCCCACTCAATGCAATGAAAACAAAACAGAAACAGTTACGGTGCTCCGCCCATGCAGCCAGGCAGGACGGCAGCGGTGCGTGTCGTGCAAAAGAGAGCACCAACGGGCCTGCATGGGTGTGCATGCATATATACAATGGGCACATTATTGTGTGTGCTTCGTGGGGTGAGGCGACGACGAGAGTCCATGCAAGGGGACACACACACAGAGAGAGAAGGAAGTGTGTGTATGCGGGCGGTGCATGGCTCTCTCACACTCACTCTCACGCGGCCACCACCGCAGCCGCAGCCGCACAAACCACGAAACAGATGGAATCAGTGCGATTGCAGAACTCGCACACCGTCCTGCAAACCAGAAGTTTAAAAAGCAATATGAAACAAGAATTCAAAAAAAAAAATGGAAAAAACTTAGGCTTCTGCGGGAATCGAACCCGCGTCCCCGGATGACATTGTGAGCGTGTTTGCCACTGAGCTAAAAAAATGCGGTCGCGCGACTCCTTTTCACGTAAAGTATTAATGTCGATCTTCGAACAATCGAGCACATTTGCGTTGTCCCCTGGAAAACGAAAAAGACGTGTTTAGGATGCGCAGCCGCAGCGTGGTTACTAC
>NW_908619.1:0-1037 GCF_000209065.1 Trypanosoma cruzi | reverse complement strand
CTGGTTGCAGTTGGGCGACAACCTCTGCCGTGAATCCCCATCGGAAGACTTTGCCTGCATATCTCCTACGGCGGATCTCCGCGACTCCACGTTGTCTGTTTCTGGCAACCAATTCATTTCCAGCAGGGGTACGACGACAGCGCTGCAGATATATTTAGGTTTCCGCGATCTCACAAACGGAACGATTGTGGCCGCGTGCAACACTGTGAACGGCGAGGAGGAGGCGAACTACGCCATTCCGTCCGTGTACAACGCCACCATCCTGACTTGCAGCGACCCATGCACTCTCGCGGCGTCGTGCTTCCCCGCGTACACGACGACGGCGTCGAGTGATGGCTGCGCCTGCACGTGCGCTGAGGGCGGCCATGGCGATGCGTGCCTGCCCGTTGCTGTCCCCGAGCCACCGAGCACCGACGGCGCCGACGTGTGCGTGCGTGACGTGCGTGTGGATGTGGAGGTGAACGCCGGTCTCGGGACGTCGGTGGCGTGCTACGTTGGTGTGACCTTTGCGGCGGACGTCGTGGTGGACGTGGAGTCGATGTCAGGGAGCGTGCGCAACGTGACGCTGGCGAACTGCACGTTTTTGGGCGGAGCGAGCCTGTACGTTGTTGGGTGGCGGTCCGACCCGCCTGCTGGACAGCGCGTCGATGTGCTGATCAGCGGGCTTGAGTCGCGCTCCGGCGGCGGCGTGCTGGTGGCGAACCGATTTCCGCCGGGCTCGCGCGTCACTGTGGTGGACTCAGTGCTGATCGCAGAGGCGTGTGTTGCGTACCGCGGCGCCTACGGCCTTGGCGACGCCTCCGCGTGCCTCGTGCTGCACAGCGTGAATCTGACTGGGAGCGTGCTGACCATTGCGCGCACGCATGTGGCGGCGGTGTTCCGCGACGCTGTTGGCGTGTTGGTTGTTGGCGGCGTGGCGCTGTCGTCGCGCGGAGCGCTGTACTTGGACGGGCTGTCGGTGCAGACGGCGCTGGGGCTGTGCGTGTCGGTGGAGGGCGGTGTTGCGGCCAGCGGCGGCTCCGTGGTGGCGTTCGTTG
>NW_908618.1:0-1037 GCF_000209065.1 Trypanosoma cruzi | reverse complement strand
CCACACATTCATCGTGATGTTATGTACTGTGTGCTGTGTGTGTGACACGTTGCGTCCGGCAATAACAAAAGACGCGGGTGCCTCTGTGTGTCTCTCTATATATATTGAGGGAGAACATTGACATTCAAAAGAGTGTAAAAACAGGAGGAGGAAAAAGACGCACGCTGCTCGCCAGAAATTTTGTGCTTATTTTGCCTGTGGCAAAAAAAACACAACACTAATAAATTTTTGGCCCTCTAATACATTTTTAACCGCACTAATAAGAGAGAACACCGACCAGTAACAAAGTGACAAGAGGAGAGGGGAACACTCTGCATGCGAGAACCGATCGTGCCGTTCGCATTTCGCTGTGGACACAGCGTCATCCCCCATAAGGTGTGTTATCATCCCGCATAAGGTGTTATCATCCCGCATAAGGTGTGTTATCATCCCGCATAAGATGTTATCATCCCGCATAAGGTGTTATCATCCCGCATAAGGTGTTATCATCCCCCATAAGGTGTGTTATCATCCCGCATAAGATGTTATCATCACGCATAAGGTGTGTTATCGTCCCGCATAAGGTGTTATCGTCCCGCATAAGGTGTGTTATCATCCCGCATAAGGTGTGTTATCATCCCGCATAAGATGTGTTATCATCCCGCATAAGGTGTGTTATCATCCCGCATAAGATGTTATCATCCCGCATAAGGTGTTATCATCCCCCATAAGGTGTGTTATCATCCCGCATAAGATGTGTTATCATCCCCCATAAGGTGTGTTATCATCCCGCATAAGATGTGTTATCGTCCCGCATAAGGTGTTATCATCCCGCATAAGGTGTTATCATCCCGCATAAGGTGTGTTATCATCCCGCATAAGATGTGTTATCATCCCGCATAAGATGTGTTATCATCCCCCATAAGGTGTGTTATCATCCCGCATAAGATGTGTTATCGTCCCGCATAAGGTGTTATCATCCCGCATAAGGTGTTATCATCCCGCATAAGGTGTGTTATCATCCCCCATAAGGTGTGTTATCGTCCCCCCATAAGGTG
>NW_908617.1:0-1037 GCF_000209065.1 Trypanosoma cruzi | reverse complement strand
CTTTACACGCGTGCATGAACGCAAGGCTGCTGTTGCGGAGAAGGAGCGTCTATTGAAAAGGAAACTTGGTGAACTAGAGGATCTGCAGCGCGAGGTGCGAGAGAAGCGGCAGGCGCTGACGACGTTGGAGAGGCGAAATGAGCAACGCGAGGCCATGCTGGCTGTGCGTGGGGAGGCCTACCGGAAGGACCTTGAGGCCCACAAGGCGCGGGAGCACTCCTTGCAGGAGAGGATCAGTGGGGTGGAGGAGCTTAGTCAGAAGGTGGCGTCGTGGATGAAGATATTGGATGAGCGCGACACAAAAATTGAGGCGAAGGAGCAGCGGCTGCGCCGCGTGCAATCGGATTTGGTTCGTCGATCGGAGGAGTTGTTGTGTTACCGCAATGGCCGAGCGAAGCCACCGTCGCGGATGGCGTCTCGGCAGGCAAATAGTCCATAAAAAAAAGGAGTGGTTGGGTGAAACACGGCATCGAGCAGAGGACAACACAAAAGAACCACAACAGCAACCAAAGAAGACTGCGAAACGAAGCGAATTGGCGGAGGACTTCATTTTAAGATGTATGGGGGGAGTACCCGCCTTTTTTTTTTTATCGCCTCTTTTCTTTTTAGTCGGCGTGATTCTGTGTTTTTGTGTATATGTTTTCTGTTCCTGTTCTTCTGCTCGCTTGCTTTGTTTCTTTTTGGCTGTCATCGCAGTTTTTTTTTTTTGTGCCGCTCTTGAACGAGATGGCCTATCGTGCTTTTTTTTTCTCCAATTTTACTCTTTCTTCTCTATTTTGTGTTGGTTATTATTATTAATATTATTATTATTTTTTATGTTCCGTCGCTGCTCCGTCGTTTATGACCGCCCCCCTGGCACCGCAGGGAGCTAACATCGGCGGGGGCTCACAGCCAGCGGAAGATTCTCGGTAGGCGGGAGGGGGAGCGGCCTCACTCGATGGCTTGGCCAGAAGGAAGCATGTGTCTATGTTCCCCTCTGTGCTCATCCCCCCTTTTCCCCTCTCTCTATATATATATAATATATATATTTTCTGTGC
>NW_908616.1:0-1037 GCF_000209065.1 Trypanosoma cruzi | reverse complement strand
AGCCGTGCAGTAACGTGACTTATTCTTCAGATCCTCTGTGAAAAATCCGATGCGTAACGGACTCCACTCCGGCTCACTGGCGGTGTATGCCTGGAATGCACCCTGTCCCTTCCGCGGCAGCTCACGCACCATAGGCAGAGGAGCACCATCTCGCGTCCTCTTGTCGAACGTGCAGCGATGTTCCACAAGGCCCGAACAGAGGCGCACACAAAGCAGCAGCAGCAGCAATATTAGGGGTAGCGTCGATGACGAATAAAAACTGGACATTTGCATGCAAAACGAGATGCGATCACACCTCACACTACATGCAAAGCAAAAAGAAACAGACCTAGAAAAAAGAAAAAAAGTGTACACATAACAAAAAACAAACCAATTCCCTCATGCACAGAAGCATCTTCCACACCTTGCCATCAGAAAACGACCACACTACAAGAAAAAGAAAAAGAAATACCCCGGAGCTCCTCCAGTAATTATAAAATACACACTAAAAAATCAATACACAAAGTTAATACCAACAAACACCGCACCTAACCGCCCATCTCGCACAGTGTCGGCACCGACGCAGCACTGTTCAGCCACAGCCGGCTTCTTCTTCTGTGCTCGCGGACGAGAAATCTCACGCATCTCAGGATCCCGCAGCAGGCAACGGCTTCGAACCCGTCGAGAGCTTTTAATGCGTTTCGCACAAAAACAGTCCGTATCTCGCGTGACGACAAGGCCCTTACGCGCAACGGCGGTGTGCACGGGGCTGGTGCGTGCGCTGCAGACACGAGGCAGGGGAACGTCAGTGAGGCCCCGGGAAGGACCAACCGCCAGAACTCATTTCACGGCGCAGGGCGCATCGAAAAAGGCACACTCAGTCAGCGAGATCATCACGCAGCAGCAAAGAAGGCAGAAAAGGAGCGGAGGGAAGGAGGAAGAAAGGGCGCAGTACATGGCACTTATCATCTCCGGGACTACCAGAAGGCACCACCGCGGCAGAGCACAGCGCACGGGCACCTCGGATTGCCCGGAGGAACACGAGCCCGCACCACGCT
>NW_908615.1:0-1037 GCF_000209065.1 Trypanosoma cruzi | reverse complement strand
ATCACGCCATACCCGTCGCAGGTTGACCTTCGCTCCCAGGGCTCGTACCAGCAGATGGAAAGCGGTTGGGTTGGTTTGATATTTAGCGTTTTTTACAGCGACGCGACGAACAGAAATAGCGTTTCTATTCACTGCTTTCAGACAGGTCCTGGCGAAACGCATGAGAAGGTTGAGATTGAGATTGTTCCTGTTGGAAGTATGCCGCTGAAGTCATTACCACCGTGCGAAGTCACGCACCGTCTTCTTCATGTATTTCGTTCCGAGGTCAATGCTGCGGTGGAGCTGGTTAGGCGGCGTTGCAAAGATGCCCCTGACGCAATGGCGGCAGCTTTTGCCCTACAAGAGGTTCAACTATATACTCTTGAGAAGTTGATTGCGCAGCCCACCTTGAGGCATCTAAGAGCTTGTATTTCCTATATGGAGCGTGAAGTGAAGCGTTTGGAAAAGGAGTTGGCTGCACAAAATTCTTGATAACTTTTTTTTTTTTTTTTTTTGACGGGTGTTTTTTTTCCCCGTTCCTTTTCTGTTGTGGCATTTGGGTTGCCTGTTTGTTTCCCTTTACAGAGGGTGGAAGGGCTGCGCAGAAAGGTTTGGGGGTGGTTAGGGTGGCGATATATATATATATATATGTATGTATATATATATTGTTTGGAACGTTTCTCTTTGGCCATTTTGTTTTGTGTCACGGTAGCACAACGCCAGATGTCTTTTAATCTTCGTGATGGCTCCTGGCTGTACGAATGGGGCGGTAGCCGGAGGACTGGCGACGGTGACTGTACGTCTCTGCGCCCCACGAATCGGACTGTTGCTGGTGCGGCAGCGAGGGATGCTCTTTTGTCTTGCAGCCCCCGCTTTGCGCAGGGCCGCGGGGAGGCTGTGTGGAGGCAAATGTGGTCGCTGGATGACTTTGATATTGGGAGGAAGTTGGGTGAGGGACGCTTTGGCAAGATTTATCTCGCGCGGGAAAAGCGAACGAAGTGCGCCGTCGTAATAAAGTGTCTGTCGAAGGACATGATCCGCTACCACGGGCTCGCCCA
>NW_908614.1:0-1037 GCF_000209065.1 Trypanosoma cruzi | reverse complement strand
GGTCCAAATTTTTGTTTCCGATTGTGAATGGTGGGAGTCAGAGACACTCTCTGTCAATATCTGTTTGCGTGTTCACACACTGGACACCAAACAACCCTGAATTATCCGCTGCTTGGAGGAATTTCGCGAGCTCTTGCCCACGCGGGTGCTGCACTCGGCTGATCGTTTTCGAGCGGCTGCTGCATCACACGTTGTGGTCCAAATTTTTGTTTCCGATTGTGAATGGTGGGAGTCAGAGGCACTCTCTGTCAATATCTGTTTGCGTGTTCACACACTGGACACCAAACAACCCTGAACTATCCGCTGCTTGGAGGAATTTCGCGAGCTCTTGCCCACACGGGTGCTGCACTCGGCTGATCGTTTTCGAGCGGCTGCTGCATCACACGTTGTGGTCCAAATTTTTGTTTCCGATTGTGAATGGTGGGAGTCAGAGACACTCTCTGTCGATATCTGTTTGCGTGTTCACACACTGGACACCAAACAACCCTGAACTATCCGCTGCTTGGAGGAATTTCGCGAGCTCTTGCCCACACGGGTGCTGCACTCGGCTGATCGTTTTCGAGCGGCTGCTGCATCACACGTTGTGGTCTAAATTTTTGTTTCCGATTGTGAATGGTGGGAGTCAGAGACACTCTCTGTCGATATCTGTTTGCGTGTTCACACACTGGACACCAAACAACCCTGAATTATCCGCTGCTTGGAGGAATTTCGCGAGCTCTTGCCCACACGGGTGCTGCACTCGGCTGATCGTTTTCGAGTGGCTGCTGCATCACACGTTGTGGTCCAAATTTTTGTTTCCGATTGTGAATGGTGGGAGTCAGAGGCACTCTCTGTCAATATCTGTTTGCGTGTTCACACACTGGACACCAAACAACCCTGAACTATCCGCTGCTTGGAGGAATTTCGCGAGCTCTTGCCCACAAGGGTGCTGCACTCGGCTGATCGTTTTCGAGCGGCCGCTGCATCACACGTTGTGGTCTGAATTTTTGTTTCCAATTGTGAATGGTGGGAGTCAGAGACACTCTCTGTCAATATCT
>NW_908613.1:0-1037 GCF_000209065.1 Trypanosoma cruzi | reverse complement strand
ATACAAAGGGGTGTGTGCTCCTCGACCCCCTCTTTTCCAGCCAACATCTCCTCACCGTACCGCGGGTTTTCACGCCTGGAGATGTCTGTTGGGTTGCAGAGGACGAACGCGAACATTTCCCGTGTCTGTGCCAATTTGGAGGCCCCCTTGCCAATCCCCAGCTGTAGTAACCCCATCTGAAAAATACCCCCGACAGCCTGCACCTCCATCTTATGATCATTCACACAGACAGGAGTGATGATCATTGGCTGTGCAAGATGATCATCACGATACAACTTACCTTTTCCCTCCTTCCATGGACGTGTGCCTGCAGCGTACGAACCAACGTTCGTGACAAGCAACGTCTTGCTGCCTTTTGGCAACGACAAGGTCATCATGGATTTTGTCTCCGTCGTCTGTCCAGAAGATCTTTGGGATGCCTCTGTGTGAATAGGGGAATGCTGCGCCAATTGTGGAACACATATCTGTGGAATGCATGGGCGCAGAGATGAACAACGGGTCCCAGCCTTCAAACCATACACGCCATACACCAGTTTGTTATTCATTCGTGTCGAGCAAAACTTCGGATGTTTCCTTCTAAAAAAATCAAATTTTTGAAGCACATACGCATCAAAGCCTATGCTGAAATAATTGATAAAATTATATTTCCGGCATGTTTCATCGGCCTCCAATGCATCCCAGTCCAATGCGTATAAATCCACCGTGTCCTCCGTCACCGTCACTTCTTCTTTTTTCCCCTCCTCTTGTATCTTCTTTTCCTCCATGTCGCCCCTTGGCGGATTCACAGATAAAACGAGTTCTTCATGTTTCGTCCCTAACGTTAAATGAGGTGTCTGTTTCTTTTGACGCTGCCTTTCCTGCTGCTCCCATATGGCCGTGAGTGGCACCAGTTGTACTCTCCACCGGTCAAAAGGAATCGCGGGGGCAGTGACAACGTTTCTAATAAGCGGCTCAATGGCATTCTCCATGCAGCAACAGAGACACGAGAGTTTATGACGCGAGTAGCCGTTACCAAACCCCACACAGTGGAGTAGTCA
>NW_908612.1:0-1037 GCF_000209065.1 Trypanosoma cruzi | reverse complement strand
CTCCGCATTGAACTTGGCCGCGTATGCGCCCTGCCTCGGCAACAGCAAATTCTGCCTGTCCGTCATTTTGTGCGGTTTCACGTGCCATACCGCCTTATGCTGCTGCTGCTCGCTGCACTCCTTTGGTTTCTGGTGGCTGGGAAATGGATCGGCCTTTCCCGCCGTATGAACTTGACGTGACCATCCGTGACTCTTTGCTTGGCTCAGCCCCTGGCCCCGACGACATGCTGAATGAATTCCTGCACCGTCCCGGGCCCGTCGCGCATGTCACACTTAGAACGATGATCCACAACCCCTTCGCAAACGGCAGCCTGCCTGGCTCCTGGAAAATGGGAGACGCTATTTCTATCCCCAAGCCTGGGAAGGATCCATGCCGCCCAGAGAGCTACAGAACTATCACGCTACTCTCTGTTTTACCAAAGTTAGCCGAAGGAATGATTCACCGCCGTCTGTCAGCGTTATTGCCGCATCACCCACGTCAATTTCGGATTTGCACCTCCGCGTTCTGCGTCGGACGTGGTGGCACTTGTTGTCGACAAATTACCCGTGGACTGAATGAGTTTGGCATTGTGGAGTATGAGCGCCCTGGAGACGACGCCCCCACACGACGCCCTCGTCGCCATCGCTCGTGGTCTCGATTGATTTTCCGACTGCGTTCGACACCACTGACCATGGGAATTTATTCTGCATGCTTGACAGAATTCCGCGCCTTGGCCTCGAACCAAACGCTGGCTGCACAACTACCTGCGGGGCCGCTATGTTAGGGTATGCACTCGTGAACAGCACTCCCGGAAACAACTCGCCTCAGCTGGAGCACCGCAAGGCGGCGTCCCGGGACCCCAACTCTTCCTCTACTGTGTGGATGGTCTGCTGCACCGCCTGGGCAGCATCTATTCTGCCTCCGCATTCATGTACGCTGACGAACACACAATTGTTGCCTCATGTGCGGACATCCATGCCTGTGCTGTGGCAATGCGACCGCTCTTGTCTTTTGTGGCCACATGGGCTGCCAAGCACAGCCTAAAAAATCAACGTCG
>NW_908611.1:0-1037 GCF_000209065.1 Trypanosoma cruzi | reverse complement strand
AAAGGGGTAATAACCCCTCCAGCCTCGGAATCGTGCAATGTTGATCCCTCTCCTTCCACATTGAAGCCACCACGACAGAACAAATGCGACAGACACATGTGCAGCACAATATCTTTCGCTGCCCCGCGTTCCATCTTACTTCCCATGAGTGCCACGGCGGTGGTGGCTGCGTCACATCTGAGATGACTCCAAAATATCAGGCAGCATGCTGCGGAGAGTGGATGCTTGCCGAACGTGACCGCGTCAACGTCTAACAGGAAATGACATCAAAAAGAAAAAAGCCATCCGCGGCTCAGGCTACCCGTGTGTGGCCGTGGTAAAGCAAACACTGAGACACGTGTGGAGCAACGCAAAAGAAAAAAAGAGAGGGAAGAAAAATAAAATAATCCACAGAAATACATCGATACATACATACCTGCATATAAAGTAATAAGTCATTCCGCATAATTCTTCGCTCCTTCTCGTGTTGCTCTTTCTACACAACATCAGAAGTGTAAAAAGTGACAAGCATGCCCTCCCACACAGTCATCGTGGGACAGGAGGGAGAGTCACTGCAGGCACCCGCACAAAAAATAGAAACAAACCAACAAAAACCAACAATCAATGATGCGGTCGGGGCGGAGTCCGATGGGTGGCTGTGCAGCCGCACAGCCGTGGCACCCACGCCCTCCCTCATGTCAGCCAGCAACGCGCACTCACAACCTCCAGGAGGTGACGCGTCGCAGAAGGGCTTCATCGAATGTTTTCCCTAACGTTTTCCTGAATGCATCCTATGGCCCGCACACCAGCCACCGCCGTCGAGCACGTCCTCACTACTGAGTATAGATATGAAATAGAGACCACCAGCCCACATACTCGGTGCGGCAGCGAGGGGCGCAAAACACACGCACGCACACACCCGTTACGCACCCGCCCCCGGGCTAGCGTGATAGCTCGATAATCCGTTGTCGTCGATAATCGATAAAGTAAAATAAGAACACCAAATCACCCAGTCAATCTATGAATAATGGAAAGAAAGCAGATACCCGCCAGAAGCA
>NW_908610.1:0-1037 GCF_000209065.1 Trypanosoma cruzi | reverse complement strand
ACCACCACCATTCATAATTCGAAACAAAAATTTAGACCACAACGTGTGGTGCAGCAGCCGCTCGAAAACGATTATCCGAGTGCAGCACCCCTGTGGGCAGGAGCTCGCGAAATTCCTCCAAGCAGCCGATAGTTCCGGGTTGTTTGGCGTCCAGTGTGTGAACACGCAAACAGACATTGAAAGAGAGTGTCTCTGACCACCACCATTCATAATTCGAAACAAAAATTTAGACCACAGCGTGTGGTGCAGCAGCCGCTCGAAAACGATTATCCGAGTGCAGCACCCCTGTGGGCAGGATCTCGCGAAATTCCTCCAAGCAGCGGATAGTTCCGGGTTGTTTGGCGTCCAGTGTGTGAACACGCAAACAGACATTGAAAGAGAGTGCCTCTGACCACCAACATCCATAATTCGAAACAAAAATTTAGACCACAGCGTGTGGTGCAGCAGCCGCTCGAAAACGATTATCCGAGTACAGCACCGTTGTGGGCAAGATCTCGCGAAATTCCTCCAAGCAGCGGATAGTTCCGGGTTGTTTGGCGTCCAGTGTGTGAACACGCAAACAGACATTGAAAGAGAGTGTCTCTGACCACCACCATTCATAATTCGAAACAAAAATTTAGACCACAGCGTGTGGTGCAGCAGCCGCTCGAAAACGATTATCCGAGTACAGCACCGTTGTGGGCAGGAGCTCGCGAAATTCCTCCAAGCAGCGGATAGTTCCGGGTTGTTTGGCGTTCAGTGTGTGAACACGCAAACAGACATTGAAAGAGAGTGTCTCTGACCACCACCATTCATAATTCGAAACAAAAATTTAGACCACAGCGTGTGGTGCAGCAGCCGCTCGAAAACGATTATCCGAGTACAGCACCGTTGTGGGCAGGAGCTCGCGAAATTCCTCCAAGCAGCGGATAGTTCCGGGTTGTTTGGCGTCCAGTGTGTGAACACGCAAACAGACATTGAAAGAGAGTGTCTCTGACCACCACCATTCATAATTCGAAACAAAAAAGTAGACCACAGCGTGTGGTGCAGCAGCCGCT
>NW_908609.1:0-1037 GCF_000209065.1 Trypanosoma cruzi | reverse complement strand
GCCTTCTAATTTCCAGTAGCGATTCGCGTTCGTTTGCTTGCTTTCCTAGCGTGTGTGTGTTCAAGAAGTGGAGAGTACAGCAGCAACAGCGGCAATACACAAGAAAGGTCAGTGAGGAGCAGAGCAGAGCACCCACGCAGAGAGCGGGACAAAAGAGAATCCGGAAGGGGCAGCACGGAGGACCATCGCCCAAACCAGCCCTCTGACACACACAAACACCATCGCAGCGCTGTCAGTCCGCGGGTGAGAGGATTCGGCCCTCCACACAACAAACGCACGCACCGCCAGCAATCAACCACCAATGGAAGGGGAAGAGAAGGGACACACCGCCACCGCCTCCAGTTCAATCCCACGGCCAACGGCATACGGCCACAGCCCCGCTGCCAACAAACACAACGCACACGGAGCAAGCAATCACCCAAAGAGCCGCACGCAGAAGCAATTCCTCATCCATCCACGACGCGGCGCCTCACTCCATGCGGTCACAACGCAGCGCCCCCACACCATCAGGAAGAGACACTCGCCCTGCGCGCTGCCTCTCTCCTCCCTTCGCTTCATGCCCACGGGAAAAAGCAGCACCCACACGCTGCTGCCACACGCACCGCAAAAGAAACATCCGAATCCACTGTGATTTGCACTCTGTGTGCGTGTGCTTGTGCGTGCCTGCAGAAACACGAGGTAAAGAAGTAAAAAAAGAAACGGAGCATGTGAAGAAACGCAAAAACAAAATGCACAGCAGAGCCGCATGGTAGAAATAACATGACTGCTCAAACTCACGATTGCACCGCAGCCCAAGCAGTGGCGAGTCATACAAGATTTATTTAAAACAATTACCAATAAAAAAAACCTCCCCTTTCACCATTATCTTTCCAGCCCGCACAAAGTAATTATATAAAAAGAAAAAAAAGCAAGAAAGGAGTCGTCCTCCGTTGCTCTTACTCCTAAAAAAAGGAAAAAAAAAATCACCCCGTTACCGTGTGGCCCACCAAACTGTTTGTATATTTTGCCCACAAATTAAAAATTAAATAATTACGTGT
>NW_908608.1:0-1037 GCF_000209065.1 Trypanosoma cruzi | reverse complement strand
GGCTCACTCAGCTCCCTCTCGGTGTCCGCAGGGACAACGTCCTCCGTGCTGTGCAGCGGCGGCGCGGCCTCCCTCTCAGCATCTTCGGCAGGCTCACTCAGCTCCCTCTCCGTGTCCGCAGGGACAATGTCCTCCGTGCTGTGCAGCGGCGGCGCGGGCTCCCTCTCAGCATCCTCCGCAGGCTCAGTCAGCTCCCTCTCCGTGTCCGCAGGGACAATGTCCTCCGTGCTGTGCAGCGGCGGCGCGGCCTCCTTCTCTCCATCCTCCGCAGGCTCACTCAGCTCCCTCTCCGTGTCCGCAGGGACAACGTCCTCCGTGCTGTGCAGCGGCGGCGCGGGCTCCCTCTCAGCATCCTCCGCAGGCTCACTCAGCTCCCTCTCCGTGTCCGCAGGGACAATGTCCTCCGTGCTGTGCAGCGGCGGCGCGGGCTCCCTCTCAGCATCCTCCGCAGGCTCAGTCAGCTCCCTCTCCGTGTCCGCAGGGACAATGTCCTCCGTGCTGTGCAGCGGCGGCGCGGCCTCCTTCTCTCCATCCTCCGCAGGCTCACTCAGCTCCCTCTCCGTGTCCGCAGGGACAACGTCCTCCGTGCTGTGCAGCGGCGGCGCGGGCTCCCTCTCAGCATCCTCCGCAGGCTCACTCAGCTCCCTCTCCGTGTCCGCAGGGACAATGTCCTCCGTGCTGTGCAGCGGCGGCGCGGCCTCCCTCTCAGCATCCTCCGCAGGCTCAGTCAGCTCCCTCTCCGTGTCCGCAGGGACAATGTCCTCCGTGCTGTGCAGCGGCGGCGCGGCCTCCTTCTCTCCATCCTCCGCAGGCTCACTCAGCTCCCTCTCCGTGTCCGCAGGGACAATGTCCTCCGTGCTGTGCAGCGGCGGCGCGGCCTCCTTCTCTCCATCCTCCGCAGGCTCACTCAGCTCCCTCTCCGTGTCCGCAGGGACAATGTCCTCCGTGCTGTGCAGCGGCGGCGCGGCCTCCTTCTCTCCATCCTCCGCAGGCTCACTAAGCTCCCTCTCCGTGTCCGCAGGGACAACGTCCTCCGT
>NW_908607.1:0-1037 GCF_000209065.1 Trypanosoma cruzi | reverse complement strand
TCAACCCGTTGCCTGGTGAGATGCGTCGGAGCATGGGGATGCTGTGCCTGCAGCGTGCCCTCCATCCAAAGACTCCGGTCCACTTGCACGCATCCGAGCAGCAGACGCGCTGCCAGTGCAGGACGGATTGCAATTGTTACTTCGCAGTGGGTCGCTGTTGGATTGGTCCTGCCTCGTCGGAGCAGTGAGTGCTCCTCCCGAGGTGGGATTGCGGCCCTCACCCGCGGTGCTTCCTCCACCCTCCTCGTCTTCCTGATTGCTATTGCCCTCAGAGTTCACATTCCCCTTTCGTCCAGAGCCACCGGCCACGGGTCCACCTTCCGCAGCCATCACAGCTTCCGCGTGCCCAGCAGTCACCGCGTCATCACCCGCGGCCGCACACGCACCCCGTCGCAGCAGCCCTCACTCACACGCACGAGCAGCTGCGCATCACTGCAGGAGCCAACAGGACGCAGAGCACACGGCCAGTCATCATCACAAACAGTGGAGTCGCCTAACGCTGCGGAGCCAACCTGCGATAGCACGAGAAAACCAAAAGGAGACACAGCCGCTACACCACGCACGGCAACAAACAGCAGCACCCCAGCAGCAGCGCACACACCACGAGACAGATGGAATCAGTACGATTGCAGAGCTCGCACACCGCCCCGCAAACCACAAGTTTAAAAAGCAATAAAAGCAATAATTAAAAAACAGAAATTAAAAAAGAAAAACAAACCCAGGGCTCCAGTGCGCATGCATATGAGTGTGTCCGCGATGCGTTCAACGTGACGGATGCGGGGCACAACGCGGAGCACACAGCACGGCAGCAGAAGCAAGTGAAGCAAAACAAGATCATTATTTCCTCTTATTTATACAGTGAACCACAACACACACGCACAAATCCCCGCGGTTGAGTGCTGGCACGCACAGCCCGCACACACCTCTTCAGCCCACAGCGGTGTACGCCAGCGCGGATGCGGCAAGCAGCAGCGGGGCACACACCCACGCAGAGCTGCTGAGGCTGCCGTCGATTTCGCGAAGACGTGACGGTGCGC
>NW_908606.1:0-1037 GCF_000209065.1 Trypanosoma cruzi | reverse complement strand
CGTCCCGAACCGCAGCCGGCAGACACGTGCCACCGTGGCCGCCAGCAGCACACACACACTCACAGCCGCTGATGCTGCTCGTCCTCGCTGCAAAGCACACAGCATCCATGGTGCACGCGCCACAGTCCAGCACCGTCACGGACGTCCCTATATTGAGGTCGTCTTGGTAATTCGTCACAGGAGAGCCTACTGCCTCGTTGCACACGCCGTAGATGATCGGGCGCGTGTCGGATGGCAGTGACCAATCGTTTGTCATACTTACAATGGTTGACGAGTACGAGCCATACGTGAAGTTGTTGTAAAGTATCGACCACACACTCCGATCGCGGAACGCAACGCCGTTTTCACTTTCCATGTACACAACGTAGGCGGTGCGGAACTCGTTGTCGCGGTGCACCAGCCAACTGCCACCAGTCACAGCCAGCGTGTTTGCAATGAGCATGGCGAAGCCAAGACGGAAATTGCTGGACGCAATCTGCAGCACGCTGCCGCCATCCACCGCGACTTCCCTGAACACACACGCACCTTTGTAGTATTCGGTGCTCGGCGCACTCCACGAGCTGTTCTGTACGGAAAACACGGAGCCGCCGCTGACACGCAGGTCCGACACAAGGGCGTACATCACGTGCATCTGCGAATTGACGGCGCAGTTGTCCATGTAGAAGACGCTGGACAGGTTCGCCACGAGGCCGCGCTCTACGAGAATCGCAGCGCACGAGCCCCCGCCACACGACAGCGTCGACCGCGTCATGACAAACCGTGTCGACAGAAGCCGGACACCGTCCAGAACAAGCGCGGGACCACGCCGGGATCCCGCATGGCCAGGGGTCGTCGGCACGTACTGCGACCCGCCAACCGTCGCGCGCAGCGTTGAGTCCGCCAGCAGCACACTCGAGTGCAGCGGCATCGCGCCATGCAGCACGATCGTGCCCTCCAGCGACGTCACATTCGTCATGTTGACGAGAGCGTGCGGCATCAGGCGCGCCGCGCTCTCGCTGAGGCCACCAATCCACAGCTGCGCGCCGCCCGCAAGCACA
>NW_908605.1:0-1037 GCF_000209065.1 Trypanosoma cruzi | reverse complement strand
AGAAGAACACGACTACCACTACCACTACGTCTACTACTACCTCCAGTGCGCCCAAGAACACGACCACAACTACCTCCAAGGCACCGACTCCTGAAGACGCGCGCAGTCCTGGCGGCCCTGTGTGGGTGCCGGTGCCGCTGCTGCTGCTGGTCAGTGCCGCTGTGGCGACCGCCGGTGCTGCGTGCTGAGGACGGGGCGGGGCGCGTGCGCCGTCGGTCTGGAGTCCCGTTGTGTGCGGCCACTGCCCGCACGCGCGGGAGCACCGACTGGCGCCTGCGCCGCGTATATTTGAGCACCCTGCAGCGGTGTGGACGTATATATTCCGGTGTCTTTGGTTGTGCGTGCTGGCCCCGTGCCGCCTGCCCGTGCATTCTCTGCGACGGCCGCGCGCTGATGTACATCTTCTACCGCCGCCCCGCCACTTGTGGGGGGAAGCGTCGGTGCGCCTAATTTTAAAATTTATTTAATGTTGTTTTGATTTATTTATTTTTAACTTGTGAAAGGGATGTTCGCGGGGGAGCTGGTCACCTAAATGAATATGTCCTGACGAAACGGAGATGTTTCTGCACGATTCTTTTCTGTCTTATGAATTTTTGGAGGACGGTGATTGAAGGAACCAGGGAGCCGATAGCGACAGGACGGATTTTTCTTTACTTTTTATTTCTTACTTTCCCACCACCCCCTTTTTGATTCCCACCTCGCGGCGAGGCCTTGTGGCTGGCGGAGCCCAAGGTCTGCCACTTGGTAAGCGATAGTGTTTCCAATCCTAACAAGGTGCACCGTGTCGCGAGAGTGGCTATCGGAACAATATTTACTTGGAGCAAACATCGAGGGAGTGGCGAACTCACTGCCTCTCCACTGCCCCCCTTTTCCCTTCTTGTTTGATTTCTTTTGATGATTTCAGGATCCGGCCAGCAGCCCAGGCGAATATATTTTTTTTCATCGGGTTGGGTTTGTTTGTTGTGGGCGCTGACTGTGTGTGTGTGTGTGTGTGTGCTGGTGCCACTGCGGCGTGGCGTGGCTGCTCCGTCGCGTCT
>NW_908604.1:0-1036 GCF_000209065.1 Trypanosoma cruzi | reverse complement strand
GCGATTTTCACTCTTGTGGGCGACGGTGGTCATACAAAAATTTTCCGAGGTTGAGCACTTCTCTGCTGGGTGCGGTGCTGACCTCACCGGTCAGCACGACTATCATTGGGCTGTCGCACAGCACTGAGGGTAAGTGGGAGATAGTGTTTGACGGCAATAAAACTGCACATGGCAGAACTTGGGAGCCGGGGAAAGAATACCAGGCGGCGCTGATGGTGCAGGGCGGCAACAAGGAGCTCCGTGTGCGTGGATGGCCGGCTTGTGGGGAGCTTGGAAACGAGACCAACACCTGAGGTGCGGGGGGCTGAAGTCTCGCACTTCTACATTGGGGGAGGCGAAGACAACAGCGACAGCAGTATGACGATGACGAAGGTCTTTCTGTGAGACCGCCCACTGAGTGCCGATGAACTAAAAATGGTCAAGAAGAGCGACGCCACAAAAGGTAATGGTGACGACTCCATGCGTGGGGGCGTGTCTCGGGTGCTTCTGCTGCTGGGGCTGTGGGACATTGCGGCCCTTTACTGAGAGGTCGGAGCGAGGAGTCCCTGCCACCAGTGGGAAAATATGTGCCACTGTACGCACCCTCCGAAATAATTGACGTTTTGCGTGGACGCACCCTTTATTTTATCTGTTTCTATCTCTGGTTTGACTACCTCATCCTGCCCGTGTAAGTCCTTACGAAGGATGTGCTCTCCCTCCGGGGACCGCACCGCAAGGCATTTGTTTTTGTTTATATATATATATCTAGTGTAACTTTTTGGGACTGTTGGGATGTCTTTAATGTTTCCGTATGTTGATGACACGTGCACTCGGCATTGAGCGCCACGACGATGGGGCGATGGAAAAAGGGGGGCTAGATGTGCAGCAACGCACTGAGTGTCCCAATGAAATGTAAGTGTTGTGTGGACACCAGAGGGTTGAACGGCTGAAGCAAATATATTCTTACTTTTGCAGGAAGAATATGCAACCATTTTTTTTTCTTTGCTTTTTCCGCGTTACTGTGTTTTTTTTTTTTGGACCTGAAAACTTTTCCAAA
>NW_908603.1:0-1036 GCF_000209065.1 Trypanosoma cruzi | reverse complement strand
AGAGTGAGCCGCGGAGGCCCAACATGTCCCGGCGTGTGTTTGCTTCCGCGGTGCTGCTCCTCGTCGTGATGGTGTGCTGCGGCAATGGTGGAGCTGCAGCCACTGAGGACACGTCGTCAGCTTCAGGATTTTCACCGGATAAAAGTTTTGTTTGGAGAGATAAGAACGGGGGTGAAACAGTGAGTTCGTTACGTGTTCCAGTTCTTGTTGAGATGGATGGTGATGTGCTTGCTGTTGCCGAGGCGCAGTTGAAGGAGGGAGAAAGCAATTTTACTGGGATTGCCTCGGAGCTTCTGGAGTGGACATATGAAGAATCAAAAGGGGAGTTGGATGCAACTAAACTGAAGACACAAGTGCTGGAGGAATGTCCATCCGACAAAAAGAATTGTGCCTCCCATTCAGAAGCTCAAGATGCTTCCCAAAGCTGGACAAAAGTACGTGTGAGCCGACCAACAACAGTTGTGAAGGGAAGTGATATTTACATGCTCGCTGGAACCTACAGTTTTGAAGTTACTGAAGGCGCTGCTGGTAGCAAAGCTGCAGCAGCTAAATGGGAGCTTTTGGTGGCTGTGGGAAACGTCAGTAACGATGAGAGCAGCGGTAAAAAAAAAATTTGTTGGAAAGACACCTCCGTTATCCCGTGGACTGGTTTTGAAACAGAACACGAGTCATTGACAGGGCTGATTGGCGGCGGTGGATCGGGTATTCAGATGGAGGACGGCACGCTTGTGTTTCCCGTGGAAGGCACGAAGAATGGAAAGAACGTTTCGCTGATATACTCCTCAGCCACTGAGAATTGGAAGCTGTCGAAGGGGATGTCTGCCGATGGCTGCAGTGATCCCTCCGTCGTGGAGTGGAAGAAGGACAAACTCATGATGATGACTGCGTGTGATGATGGCCGCCGTAGGGTGTACGAGTCCGGTGACAAGGGGGATTCGTGGACGGAGGCACTCGGGACACTCTCGCGTGTGTGGGGCAACAAAAAGGGCGTTAGAAGCGGGTTCATCACAGCGAAGATGACAACAGGAATGTGATG
>NW_908602.1:0-1036 GCF_000209065.1 Trypanosoma cruzi | reverse complement strand
TGGCAGTATCCTTATCTGCACATGAATAAAGAAGCCAGTGCTGTGGCCGCCAGCCTTAAGCTCCCGGAAAAGGGGCCCGTCCTCAATTTTCCTGGCTGAAACATCGGTACCGCGAACGGGCGCGCACACACGCTCAACAAACTGCAGCGAAGTGGCGGTGTACAACGGCACCTCTCGAAGAACGGGGTCCTGTGCATCACGCGTTGCCTCAAGCCCGGTCAGATCCCGAACCGTTGTAAGGAGAGAAGCGAGAAGCGAGGTGGGCGAAAGCCACTTCGTGTGATCTGGCTCGCCTCTTGTGAGGTCCACGTTCCACCAATGGATTACGTTGTGAGGAACGTAGCCGTGGTTCTCCGCGGGCAAAACAAGAGGCATCATGGTGCGCCGTACAAGTGCGGCCTCCTCCTCGTCCTCCTCCTCTTCCTCGTCGCTATCACCGACGCACACATCCAGCAGCACATTCTCTTTGCCCTCCACAACGCGCCGCACGGCCTTCTCCACCACCTTCTCCCACCACGGCATCCGCATTCCAAACACGGGCGAGTCCAGCAGCACGGCTTCCGCCGTCGGACGATCCGCAGGGTTCACCGCCATCATGGAATCAATGAGGCTCAGGAACTCCAACGAGAGCTCCCTCACACGCAGGCGCCTTGCCATCAGTTGGATGCCCGGAGAAAAGACCCAGGCGGGCCACACACCTGTGTCCTTACACGGACAAGCTTGTGTGCCCTCGCCGTCCACGGTCGTGTACCGCGTGTAGTCAACTCCCTCAGGCTCCCCATCGGCACCACCTCCGGCAGTGTGGCCAGCACGCCGTGCCGCAAGCTTCTCCATGGCAAGACGGAGGGCTTCGTCGTCCAAGAGAGGAACCTGCTTCAGCACCGCCAGCGTCGGGTACTCTCCGCGCGCCACACGGAACTGGGCCGTCACTGCAACGTCGGCAGACGGTGAGGCGTTGGTTGAAAAGACGGCGGCCATGCCATCGTCCACACCCGCAGCACCGCATGTGAGGAACAAGTAAAACACCGCTGCGGTG
>NW_908601.1:0-1036 GCF_000209065.1 Trypanosoma cruzi | reverse complement strand
GCTGTGCCATGGCCGTCCTTTTTGTTGTTTGCGGGAGGAAGAACACATTGCGAGCGACGAAGCCACACGTCATGCATGCGACGTCCAGGGAGGTACGTATTTGGGGTGGGGTGCACATATGTGGATGTCGTGTGAGACGAAGCGGGGGCTGACTGATCAACCGTCACTCCTTTTCTGGAGAGTGTGCTCTTATTTTTTTTTGTCGCCCTTTTGTGTCGGGGCACGGCGGGATTGGAGGCCACTGCCCCACGAAAGGTCTTGCGCACATACACACTCTCATGCCACTGTCGCCCCCGGAGTGGGGTGCAAATCCAATTTTTACTTTTTTTTTGCATTGGCGCAAGTATTTTTGTTTATTATTGGCTGACGCCACACTGTCCGGCGTGTCACTTTGATTGGATTGTGTGGGACTGCTCGCCGACGTCATCGAACAAAGCAGGCTGACGACTTCACGTATTTAAATGCCATCTTGCGCGCACGTATTTTTTTTGCATGTTCAGTTGATGTGCACTCAAGCAGCGAGGGATTTGGAACCATGCGTGCGTGGAATTTGTCATGCCATGTGGACTGCGGGCAACACCGCGGGGCTGTCACTTTACTCCGCAGAGTTGTTGTGTCTCTTCGCAGGGCTGGCAGGGAAATTCCATGCAGCCTTCTACCGCTGGTGTGTCCCCAAATGTTGTCACTCCATGCGAATAATGTGCTTCAGCGAGTGAGGGGGATGATTGGTTTGTGTGCACTCTGATTGTGTTTGCTACTTTGTGCGGGCACGCAACACTTGAGTGGTGGGAAAATGGAGCGGGGCGATGCATGGCTGCGTCTCGTCCATTGTTCACTGCACGATGGTGTGGTGCACATTGTGGTGCTGACTCTGCGATGTGACTGCGGTCTCCTGCGCGGTGATGGCGGTGGGTGGAGGAGAGTGTTGACCCGCGGCGGGACGGTGGGATCGTGCCTCCTTTATTTTTCTTTCTGTGAAAGTGTGCCCTTATTTTTATTGTCAGGGATAGGGCACACGGACAGACAACGTGAGTAA
>NW_908600.1:0-1036 GCF_000209065.1 Trypanosoma cruzi | reverse complement strand
AAAGAGAGTGCCTCTGACCACCACCCATTCATAATTCGAAACAAAAATTTAGACCACAGCGTGTGGTGCAGCAGCCGCTCGAAAACGATCATCCGAGTGCAGCACCCTTGTGGGCAAGATCTCGCGACATTCCTCCAAGCAGCGGATAGTTCAGGGTTGTTTGGCGTCCAGTGTGTGAACACGCAAACAGACATTGAAAGAGAGTGCCTCTGACCACCACCATTCATAATTCGAAACAAAAATTTAGACCACAGCGTGTGGTGCAGCAGCCGCTCGAAAACGATTATCCGACTGCAGCACCCTTGTGGGCAAGATCTCGCGACATTCCTCCAAGCAGCGGATAGTTCAGGGTTGTTTGGCGTCCAGTGTGTGAACACGCAAACAGACATTGAAAGAGAGTGCCTCTGACCACCACCATTCATAATTCGAAACAAAAATTTAGACCACAGCGTGTGGTGCAGCAGCCGCTCGAAAACGATTATCCGACTGCAGCACCCTTGTGGGCAAGATCTCGCGACATTCCTCCAAGCAGCGGATAGTTCAGGGTTGTTTGGCGTCCAGTGTGTGAACACGCAAACAGACATTGAAAGAGAGTGCCTCTGACCACCACCATTCATAATTCGAAACAAAAATTTAGACCACAGCGTGTGGTGCAGCAGCCGCTCGAAAACGATTATCCGAGTGCAGCACCCTTGTGGGCAAGATCTCGCGACATTCCTCCAAGCAGCGGATAGTTCAGGGTTGTTTGGCGTCCAGTGTGTGAACACGCAAACAGACATTGAAAGAGAGTGCCTCTGACCACCACCATTCATAATTCGAAACAAAAATTTAGACCACAGCGTGTGGTGCAGCAGCCACTCGAAAACGATTATCCGACTGCAGCACCCTTGTGGGCAAGATCTCGCGAAATTCCTCCAAGCAGCGGATAGTTCAGGGTTGTTTGGCGTCCAGTGTGTGAACACGCAAACAGACATTGAAAGAGAGTGCCTCTGACCACCACCATTCATAATTCGAAACAAAAATTTAGACCACAGCG
>NW_908599.1:0-1036 GCF_000209065.1 Trypanosoma cruzi | reverse complement strand
TGGGGAATACTACATGAGCATGTTTAATAAGCATCTCAGCAGCTTCTTCAAGACCATCACCCTTGGCTCTACGGTGGGTGACTTCAAGCAAGACAAGGATTCCAAAGACTCGATCATCCTGTATGTGGAGGGCCCCGTCGGACATGATGCCATAAAGTACTTGTGTGACGACTATCACCTGCCGAAGGAGCAGCGTCGTGTCCTTTGGATCTACTCACTCACTGCTGGTGTGGATGTCTACCGGTTGGGTGAACTTGTCAAAGAACTGCAGGACACTCCGTTCGCGAACGCGCGAGGCTGCTACTCCTCCGTCCTGGCAGAGCACGTGATGTACTCCATGCTATACTTCTACCGGCAGACGTGGCGCTCCCTGGCGAGTCGCGCGGAGCACAAGTGGGACCCCTTCCTCATGGTTGAACTGCGTGGGAGGAAGGTGGGCATCATTGGCTACGGCGACATTGGGCAGGCCAGCGCCAAACTTCTCAGTGCCTTTGGGATGGAGGTGACGGGTGTGAAGCGGTCCGCGCCCACGAAGGAGGTGGACGAGTATGGCGTGCGTCTTGTGCACGGCGATGCGGAGCGGGAGCGTGTGTTGCGTGAATCCGACTTCGTGGTCAACATCCTCCCGGGGACGGAGGAGACAAAGCGGTTTTTTAACAAGGAGCTCTTCTCCATGATGAAGCCGAGCGCGGTGTACATCAGCATTGGCCGCGGCATCACGCAGAACGAGGATGACCTTGCGTGTGCGCTGCGTGATGGCGTCATCCGTGGTGCCTCTGTGGATGTGTTTGAGAGGGAACCGCTTCCCGCCGAGTCCCCACTGTGGGACATCAGTGATGATAAGCTTCTTTTGACCGCCCACTCGGCTGACAGGACAGCCAATTTGGTCCCTGATTCTGTTCGCCGTTTCATTGGCCTGGTCAATGAGTACGCAAAGACGAAGCGGCTCGATACCTACCTTGTGGACCCGGTGCGTGGGTACTAGAGATGGGAATGTGGGGAAGGACCGAAGCACGTGCCTCCTGCCGTGCTGCAT
>NW_908598.1:0-1036 GCF_000209065.1 Trypanosoma cruzi | reverse complement strand
ATGCTCTCCACAACAGCATCACAGGGGCCGCAGCCCATCCGCAGAAAGCAGAGCGGAAGCACCGCGGAAGTAAACACACGCCGCGACATGTTGGGCCTCTGCGGCTCACTCTCTCCTCCTTCCCCCTCCCTCCGCTGGATCCGGTCACGCGGCGACGGTTGTGTGTGCGGGGTGCCATGACAGCAGCAACACGGGAGAGCATACAAATATGTGTGTGTGTGCGGTGTGTGTGCTGTGGTTGGAAATTTCAGAGCCTTCGAATCTCACAGTAGCGATTCGCGTTCGTTTGCTTGCTTTCCTAGCGTGTGTGCATGTGCAAGAAATAGAAAGACAGCAACAGCGGCAATACACAAGAAAGGTCAGTGAGGAGCAGAGCAGAGCAGAGCACCCACGCAGAGAGCGGGACAAAAGACAATCCGGAAGGGGCAGCACGGAGGACCATCGCCCAAACCAGCCCTCTGACACACACAGACACCATCGCAGCGCTGTCTGTCCGCGGGTGAGAGGATTCGGCCCTCCACACAACAAACGCACACACCGCCAGCAATCAACCACCAATGGAAGGGGAAGAGAAGGGACACACCGCCACCGCCTCCAGTTCATTCCCACGGCCAACGGCATACGGCCACAGCCCCGCTGCCAACAAACACAACGCACACGGAGCAAGCAATCACCCAAAGAGCCGCACGCAGAAGCAATTCCTCATCCATCCACGACGCGGCGCCCCACTCCATGCGGTCACACGAAGCGCCCCCACACCATCAGGAAGAGACACTCGCCCTGCGCGCTGCCTCTCTCCTCCCTTCGCCTCATGCCCACGGGAAAAAGCAGCACCCACACGCTGCTGCCACACGCACCGCAAAAGAAACATCCGAATCCACTGTGATTTGCACTCTGTGTGCGTGTGCTTGTGCGTGCCTGCAGAAACACGAGGTAAAGAAGTAAAAAAAGAAACGGAGCATGTGAAGAAACGCAAAAACAAAATGCACAGCAGAGCCGCATGGTAGAAATAACAAGACTGCTCAAACTCACGATG
>NW_908597.1:0-1036 GCF_000209065.1 Trypanosoma cruzi | reverse complement strand
CAAACAACCCTGAACTATCCGCTGCTTGGAGGAATTTCGCGAGCTCTTGCCCACACGGGTGCTGCAGTCGGCTGATCGTTTTCGAGCGGCTGCTGCATCACACGTTGTGGTCTAAATTTTTGTTTCCAATTGTGAATGGTGGGAATCAGAGACACTCTCTTTCAATATCTGTTTGCGTGTTCACACACTGGACACCAAACAACCCTGAATTATCCGCTGCTTGGAGGAATTTCGCGAGCTCTTGCCCACACGGGTGCTGCACTCGGCTGATCGTTTTCGAGCGGCTGCTGCATCACACGTTGTGGTCCAAATTTTTGTTTCCGATTGTGAATGGTGGGAGTCAGAGGCACTCTCTGTCAATATCTGTTTGCGTGTTCACACACTGGACACCAAACAACCCTGAATTATCCGCTGCTTGGAGGAATTTCGCGAGCTCTTGCCCACAAGGGTGCTGCAGTCGGCTGATCGTTTTCGAGCGGCTGCTGCATCACACGTTGTGGTCTAAATTTTTGTTTCCGATTGTGAATGGTGGGAGTCAGAGGCACTCTCTGTCAATATCTGTTTGCGTGTTCACACACTGGACACCAAACAACCCTGAACTATCCGCTGCTTGGAGGAATTTCGCGAGCTCTTGCCCACACGGGTGCTGCACTCGGCTGATCGTTTTCGAGCGGCTGCTGCATCACACGCTGTGGTCCAAATTTTTGTTTCCGATTGTGAATGGTGGGAGTCAGAGGCACTCTCTGTCAATATCTGTTTGCGTGTTCACACACTGGACACCAAACAACCCTGAATTATCCGCTGCTTGGAGGAATTTCGCGAGCTCTTGCCTACACGGGTGCTGCACTCGGCTGATCGTTTTCGAGCGGCTGCTGCATCACACGTTGTGGTCTAAATTTTTGTTTCCAATTGTGAATGGTGGGAGTCAGAGACACTCTCTGTCAATATCTGTTTGCGTGTTCACACACTGGACACCAAACAACCCTGAACTATCCGCTGCTTGGAGGAATTTCGCGAGCTCTTGCCCACACGGGTG
>NW_908596.1:0-1036 GCF_000209065.1 Trypanosoma cruzi | reverse complement strand
TCCATGCAGGGATCGTGGCCACATCCCATCCAATGATGTAATAGCAGCAATCGCGAGCGGGCTGCATGCACAGCGCAAAACCAACGCAAAGCTTAAATACAATTCCTGCGTATGCAATGGCCATCAACACATCACGTCGGACATCATAAAACACGAGAACAGTGTCCGTCACCTCGTCCCCAAAGTCGGCGTAACCAAAAAAGCCGGCAACAATGTACGCAATGCAACACAAAGCCATGCTGCAGGCTGTGTGGAGCGTCATGCGCCTCGCGCTCGGCTTGCGCATTTCTCCAAAGATGGAGAAGCAATTCATGTGGCACAGGTACGAGAACATGAAGATGGAAAGGCCTTCGATTGCCCCGTTGCCTGACTTGAACATGGCGACATCATCACGAAGTTTTCCGCCTCTAAATCCATGCTGAACAGAGTGCACAACGATGCAGGCAATAAAATAGTAGATGCAAATTACCCCGACAGCAGAGGCGTAGCGCAGGGAGTTAATCTCCTTCGGCAGCGACAACGAGAACATGCCCACAAACCAGATTGCACTTGTCACCGCGCGATTGCCAGCCTCGGAGCGCCAAAACTCCGGCAGGGACGGATCGGACAGCACGGGCTCAAGGAGACGGCCAATGGCTATGACATAGCCCACACAGGTGCCAAAGGTGAACAGCCACGTGAGGACCACCGTGAAGTGGTCCCACCCCCGGCCAAACAGTTTCTTTGAGAGCTCCGCGTATGAATTATAGCCGGTCATCTCCACAGCCTGCATCATCAGGCCGACCGAATAGACAGTGCACACCGTCACCAGGACAAGAAGGATGATGGAGAAGGCGACACCACTCATCTGAAAGCCCGCGGCCAGGCTGATCACCCCGCCACCAAGCGTGGCGCTCGCAAGGTTAAACGTCGTCGACAAGAGACCGCCATAGGGAATTATGTTTGTGAAACAACGCAGGGCACCCATTCCGGAGCTCGTGCGCCTCCACTTCACCCCGCTGCCATTTTCACTCCCCAGTTTGGGGCACACGACGGG
>NW_908595.1:0-1036 GCF_000209065.1 Trypanosoma cruzi | reverse complement strand
TCCCCATCAACATCACGCTCACTGGGTGCGCATTCCGTGAGGGTGCCGCGCTGCAGTTTGTTGGGGGTGCTGAGGTGGCGGAGTCAGCCGGCGTCCTGATCCGCGTGAGTCAGACGGTGATGCGGTCCTCTGTTGTTGTATTTGCACTCGCCCTTCCGCAGCACTGCGACATTGCCGTCACGGACGTTGACGCGGTGCAGTCTTCTATTCTCTTTTGGCCTGACACTGTGAGCAAAAGGTTGAGCGTGGTGACTCTGCACGACGTTGTGTTGAATGCGTCCTCGCTGTTGGTTAGCAGCGTTAAGGCGCATGCATCAAAGTATGGTGGGCTCGGTTTGTACTTGACTGGGACGCTGGCACTCGTGGCTGGCAGTTCGCTGTACGCGCGTTACTGCAGCTTTGATGGGTACATGCACCTGTTTTACGTAAATATCCTCGGTGTCCGCGACCACTCTGTTTTTTCGCTGCTCAACAACACGATGTTCTCCGGAACAAGCCTCCTGTACCAGCACCACAGATTCAGCGTGTCGGATCACAGCGTGTTGCGTGTGGTGGGGAACAGCGGTTCTGTGTCCCACGCCATCTTTGCAGACGACTCGTGGGCCGTCCTGGAGTCAAGCTGGTTGGATTGGCGTGACAACGACGTGGGGGCGGGTGCGATGTTTCACGAATCCGAATCCGCTTTTTTTATCATTGACGGCAGCAGTGTGGTGACGCTGACGGGCTGCAAGATGGGCTCGACGGGGTTGTCGGTGCCTTTGCTATCGCAGGCTGACGCCGGCTATCGGTTCGTTGCTGGGTGTCTGACGGTCGCGGGACGGGTGGTGACGACGGCGGCAGAGCTGGAGCTGAACGGCATCACCAACGTGACGACGGTTGCCGCGTGTGGGGAGTGCACGAAGGGCGGCGACTGCTTTGCACCGCTGACGACGGCTGTCATTGGCTGCAAGTGCCAGTGCGCTGCTGGAGGGCATAACGATGTGTGTGTCCCGGCGCCTGTGCCTGCTGGGCCGCCACCATCGCCATCGTGCCACCG
>NW_908594.1:0-1036 GCF_000209065.1 Trypanosoma cruzi | reverse complement strand
TCCTTGCCCTTGTTCTTGCGCTTGAACTCGTCCGTGAAGTGCGACACGAGGCGGTTGTCAAAGTCCTCGCCGCCCAGGTGCGTGTCGCCGTTCGTCGCCTTCACCTCAAAGATGCCACCGTCGATCGTCAGCAGCGTGACATCAAACGTGCCGCCGCCAAGGTCAAAGATGAGCACATTGCGCTCCTTGCCGTCCTCCACTTTGTCCAGGCCATACGCAATGGCGGCAGCTGTCGGCTCATTGATGATGCGCAGCACCTCCATCCCCGCGATCGTGCCGGCATCCTTCGTCGCCTGCCGCTGGGAGTCGTTGAAGTACGCGGGCACAGTCACCACGGCCTTCTTCACCTGCTTGCCCAGGTACGACTCCGCAATCTCCTTCATCTTTGACAGCACCATCGAGCTCACCTCCTCCGGGTTGAACGTCTTTGTCTCGCCGCGGAACTGCACCTGGATCACCGGCTTGTCGTCGCCCTTCGTGATGACCTTGAAGGGCCAGTGCTTCATGTCCGACTGCACAACGGGGTCGCTGAACTTCCGCCCAATGAGGCGCTTCGCGTCGAAGACGGTGTTCGTCGGGTTCATCGCAACCTGGTTCTTCGCGGCATCACCGATCAGACGCTCCGTGTCGGTGAACGCCACGTACGACGGCGTTGTGCGGTTGCCCTGATCGTTCGCAATGATCTCCACGCGCTCGTTCTGCCAAACACCAACGCACGAGTAAGTTGTGCCGAGATCGATGCCGATGGCTCCCTCGTACGTCATTTTCTTCTTCTTTCCTGCTGTTTTTTAAAAGTTAGCTCTCGACCTTGATTGACTCTGGCGTGCTCCGTGGCACAGGGCGGAGGAGCGGGGGAGAAAGGAGGAAAGGAAGCCGGCAGTACAAGGACACGCACACAGGCGGCAGCAGCAACAAAAATGGCAGAGGCAACCGTGGTGCCCTCAACAGCACAAGTGCCGTCGCAATGACAATACAAATAACAACCGTAATAATAATAATAACAATAATAATAATGGAGAGCGAAGAAAAACAATAA
>NW_908593.1:0-1036 GCF_000209065.1 Trypanosoma cruzi | reverse complement strand
GGAGGCGCCACCACCACCACTCATGGTGATGCACCCACTACCTACTTTGTTTTCATTTTTTGTTTTACCTCTAATTTTTTAGGCCAGAGGGGGGGAAGGAGAACATGCGTCTCACGCATTGTGTGTCACTCCTGTTTTGTTGTCGGTTTCTGCAACTCTTTCTTAAATGCATTTTTTGCCTTGTTACCAAACAGCACCACTTCTCTCCCATGCTGTTCTTTCTTTTCATTGCGCTCACTTCAAATCTCGCTGTCACTGAAAAAAATACCATGCATCAACAGTAGGAGAGCAGCCATGGGTATCGTTCGCAGCCGCCTGCATAAGCGCAAGATCACCGGTGGAAAGACGAAGATCCACCGGAAGCGCATGAAGGCCGAACTCGGCCGTCTTCCCGCGCACACGAAGCTTGGCGCCCGCCGCGTGAGTCCCGTCCGCGCCCGCGGTGGGAACTTCAAGCTCCGCGGTCTTCGCCTGGACACCGGCAATTTTGCGTGGAGCACAGAAGCCATTGCTCAGCGGGCCCGTATCCTCGACGTTGTGTACAACGCCACTTCTAACGAGCTGGTGCGCACGAAGACGCTTGTGAAGAACTGCATTGTTGTGGTGGACGCCGCGCCCTTCAAGTTATGGTACGCGAAGCACTACGGTATCGACCTTGACGCCGCGAAGAGCAAGAAGACGCTGCAGAGCACGACGGAGAAGAAGAAGTCGAAGAAGACCTCACACGCCATGACTGAGAAGTACGACGTCAAGAAGGCCTCCGACGAGCTGAAGCGCAAGTGGATGCTCCGCCGCGAGAACCACAAGATTGAGAAGGCAGTTGCTGATCAGCTCAAGGAGGGCCGTCTGCTCGCCCGCATCACGAGCCGCCCTGGCCAGACAGCCCGCGCCGATGGTGCACTGCTGGAGGGCGCCGAACTGCAGTTCTATCTGAAGAAGCTCGAGAAGAAGAAGCGGTAGAGAAGGATGTTCGGGAGACGGGAGGAGGCGCCACCACCACCACTCATGGTGATGCACCCACTACCTACTTTGTTTT
>NW_908592.1:0-1036 GCF_000209065.1 Trypanosoma cruzi | reverse complement strand
GGGTCCACACCGATTGTACATTCCGAGTGGCTCACAGACATCCGGATGGTAGTCGCCCAGATGCCGCGCGGCGGGTGTGGCTGCAGTGGACTGAGAGGACGAAGAGAGGGGACAGGGACGCAGTGCGGCCCTCATCCATCTCTGCTAACTGTGACACCGGTGACGTCATCCCGTCAGGTCACCTGCAGCAAAGACCGTCGTCGTCAGCGGCGGTCAGCGCCTTCCCTCTCCCAGTGGGGCGCAACTCCACCGACGCAGTCGCTCGCCCACTCCCCCACCAACACAGCAAGGGAGCAACGGCAAACGATGCCACACGCACGGCAAGCACGCAGTCGCAGAGTCTCACAGCTGCCAAAAAGAAAAAGAAGACTCTCTCAGATCTTGTAGTACCCACGTATTCTCGCACAGTTTGGATGGTCTTGTCAAACAGGAATGCTCAATTACAAACAAAGCGCGCAACCACAGGGAGCTTCTCCGCATCGCAGTGCAGCAGCTGGTAAAGGAGGTTCTAACCGGCAGCCATCGACTTCCCGATCCCGGGCGTCCCAATCAACACACACGGATCAGGCGTAAAGTCGGTCTCACCGTGACTGCCGAACCATTCGGTTACATCGCCCTTGACAATCTGCCACGCGCGCTCCACCTCACAGTTCACATAGCAGTCACGAATGAATTCACACGCACCCCACGAGTACGGCCATGCCTTGTCCAAGGTGCGCACCACCAGCCTGAGACGTGGTGCACCGGATTGCTGCACGCCGTCATCCTTTTCGAGGGTGTCGCCAACTGCCCTGTACGTCCATAACCTCGGTGTTCCCCTCATAAGCCTCACTTCCATTCCCGTCCACTCGCCGCCAGGAACCCCCACAACATGATGCCACCTCGCATTGTACACAGACTCTTACAATCCCTGCAGCATGTATCCTTCCACCCGAATGTAAATAGCCCACATTAATCGCCGCACCTCATTCGCCCTTCTGCGAGTCGTAGCGGGTTGATCCGTGTCGCTGTGGGTCTCCGGCCTCGCTCCCCTCCG
>NW_908591.1:0-1036 GCF_000209065.1 Trypanosoma cruzi | reverse complement strand
TTATTTGTTTCTGTCACCCAAATTGTTGATGGCGACCCCTGTGGACCCGACGGATGATCGGTCGCGACGGCAACGTCCGCGTCCGGCGCACTCCCCGGCAATGATGTCCACCACCACCACCACCACCACCGACGATTTGGCAAGCGGCACGGAGGAGAGCGCCAGTTCGTTGCTGCGTCACGATCCGCAGCTGGCGGCCGTGCTGGGTGGACTGCCCAGTTCATCTAAGGAGCTCTTGCGGCGCATTGAGCGACAAAAGGACGAAATTCGTCTTTTGCAGGAGGAGAATACGCGGCTGCGAGCGAGGGAAGTTGAAGTTTCCGCGTTGACTCTCCGTCTGCAGCAGCAATTTGGGGCGACGCAGTCACAGGTGGACCGTCTCAAGTCACAGATACGTATGGAGCTCATGAACCCCATCACGGAAGAGGAGTACAGGGCGATTGATTCCCTTGAGGAGGGGAAGCGGGATCTGCTGGACACAGTGAAGCTTGGTATTTATCACCAGCTTGGTTCAATGCGGGCTGCGAAGGACGCGGCAATGCAGAGGGCGACGGAGATGTCGACAGAGACGACACGACTTACACGTGAGAACAAAGAGCTTCAGCAAAGGCTCAAAGAACTGGAGGCGGTCGTGGAGGCGGAACGTCAGTCCTTCCGACGTCAGCTGCAAGAAGTGGAGCAGCGCGGCAGCAGTGTGGTGGAGCTCGAGGGGAAGGTTCGGGAATTAGAGTCAAGACTGAAGAATGCCTACATGGACCAGGAGCAGTTTCTCACGGCCAAGTTGAATGCATCTGTCAAGACGGAGGAGGCCACACGACTTGGAGTGCGGCTTCGTGAGGCGGAAATGGAGGCGGAGCGATACAAAACAAGTGCCGAATGCTCGGAGCAGAAGCTTGACATACTCAAGTCGGAGTATTATGAGTTGAAGCTAAAAAACAGCCAGCGGGTGATGGAGCTTGAAGCGTGCCTCAGAGGAGAGGAGGAGAAATTGAAGACTCTTGCTGACCTTGAGCTCGAGTCCGAACTGTTGTCTCGA
>NW_908590.1:0-1036 GCF_000209065.1 Trypanosoma cruzi | reverse complement strand
TTTTTTTTTTTTGTTATCGTCACATGGAGCTCCCGCCACCCTGCCGTTTTGCACGCACCACGTGCTTGCGGGTTGACTGTGGCCTGTTCTGCATTTTGGTTTACATCTGAGACGCACCGGGCTGTGAGCCCCTTGGCGGAGAAGTGGGTGTGGCGTCACGTTTAAACATCCGTGCGCCCGCTTTTACGGGACTTTCCCCTCCAGCGTTTTCTGCGAGCCCCGCTTTTCCACTGCTTTCTCGGATGCTTACAGTTTACGTGTGTGTCTCCGCGCGCATGTATGCATTTCCACAGTGATGAACCGTTTTACTTGCTGCTCAGTTCGCATGTTTGTGCGCACCCTCCCATCCCCCTATCTATGTGCACCTGTCCATGGGCATGAGAGAAGCGGGCCGGGCGTCCGTTGCGACCGTCACCGCTGAGTCCGGACGGAAGGGCAATGCAATTTCTGGTACCTTCTCCCCCCCCCCTGCGTGTTTTTCTCCCCATCTCAGCCGTTGGATTCTTCCCCGTTTTTCTTCTTGCGTTTGTAGCGGACGAAACGGAAACAAAGAGTAATACTTGGTTTGAGGCTTGTGAATAGTTTGCCACGCTAGATGACAAAGGGACTTCATGACTTCGTCACACCACTATTTGAGATCACATACATGAGTGATCCTCCCCCATTTTCCTTGAAAGGCTCTTTGGAGCGGATTCGTGGGTGGAATGTGTACAGGCTACCTCCTCTGTGGAACCACGGCAGCGAGAAACGGTACAAGTGCACGCACCGACTTCACCGGAACCAACGCATGCCATATGAACTGTCCAATGTCACCGGGGATCCCATCGCCGGCATGTACGTCAACCCTCGGCCGGTCCTTCGCTACCAACTGAACCCATACCGACCGCCGCACTTGCCACCTCCTTTAGGTTTTGAAGACTGCATTTACCGGAATCAGAGGCCGAGTCTCCGTGAGGTGTTTATGGAGTTGGTGCCATTGCGTCCTGGCGTTGACGTGAACGATGCGTTGTCTTGGGAGCGGCACACGGTGCGTGTG
>NW_908589.1:0-1036 GCF_000209065.1 Trypanosoma cruzi | reverse complement strand
TCGAGCGGCTGCTGCATCACACGTTGTGGTCCAAGTTTTTGTTTCCGATTGTGAATGGTGGGAGTCAGAGACACTCTCTGTCAATATCTGTTTGCGTGTTCACACACTGGACACCAAACAACCCTGAACTATCCGCTGCTTGGAGGAATTTCGCGAGCTCTTGCCCACACGGGTGCTGCACTCGGCTGATCGTTTTCGAGCGGCTGCTGCATCACACGTTGTGGTCCAAATTTTTGTTTCCGATTGTGAATGGTGGGAGTCAGAGACACTCTCTGTCAATATCTGTTTGCGTGTTCACACACTGGACACCAAACAACCCTGAACTATCCGCTGCTTGGAGGAATTTCGCGAGCTCTTGCCCACACGGGTGCTGCACTCGGCTGATCGTTTTCGAGCGGCTGCTGCATCACACGTTGTGGTCCAAGTTTTTGTTTCCAATTATGAATGGTGGGAGTCAGAGGCACTCTCTGTCAATATCTGTTTGCGTGTTCACACACTGGACACCAAACAACCCTGAACTATCCGCTGCTTGGAGGAATTTCGCGAGCTCTTGCCCACACGGGTGCTGCACTCGGCTGATCGTTTTCGAGCGGCTGCTGCATCACACGTTGTGGTCCAAATTTTTGTTTCCGATTGTGAATGATGGGGGTCAGAGACACTCTCTGTCAATATCTGTTTGCGTGTTCACACACTGGACACCAAACAACCCTGAACTATCCGCTGCTTGGAGGAATTTCGCGAGCTCTTGCCCACACGGGTGCTGCACTCGGCTGATCGTTTTCGAGCGGCTGCTGCATCACACGTTGTGGTCCAAGTTTTTGTTTCCGATTGTGAATGATGGGGGTCAGAGACACTCTCTGTCAATATCTGTTTGCGTGTTCACACACTGGACACCAAACAACCCTGAACTATCCGCTGCTTGGAGGAATTTCGCGAGCTCTTGCCCACACGGGTGCTGCACTCGGCTGATCGTTTTCGAGCGGCTGCTGCATCACACGTTGTGGTCCAAGTTTTTGTTTCCAATTATGAATGGTGG
>NW_908588.1:0-1036 GCF_000209065.1 Trypanosoma cruzi | reverse complement strand
CTCGACTGTGGTACGACGAATTACCGACATCCCCGCTTTGGACAAGCTACATGAGGGGAGCGAACGAGGCGACTCGAGAGATGTGTGCGCCGTCAACGTGGAAGCAGAGAACGTCCCTAGCGGGGCAATTCACAACTTTATGCCGCACGCACGAACAGCCGATGAACGAGGAGAGCTGTGCGGTATTTTTGATGGCAATCGAAGTGGCGCCATCGACCCGACTGCGCCACGCCAGGATGCTGCGGTCCATGTTGGAAATGGATCGAACCCCGCTGGACATGGCGATTCTGGGGTTGCAAAAAATCGCGGCGCGATCGGAGACGAAGCAGGCGCGCCCCTCGACAAAGAAAGGGACCGAGGAATGTATCCGCAGCCGGGCCGATTGGAAGCAGTGTGTTGTTTTTCGACATGCGTGGATAACGGCGAGTCGTTGGTTTGAGATTGCGGCCTTAACTCCCAACAATTTTAAACTGAAGGCGGACGGGACCGTAATTTTGGATTGTTCCGTGGCGCCGAGAGACGGCGAGGCGGATCCCCACCGCGCCTCGAGGTCCGTCGTGATAAGAGGGCAGGAGGACGTGTTAGACACTATAAAGTTATGCAGGACACTTCGACGCAACGAGAAGCTCACGAATATTACGACCGTTCAAATCGAAAGAGCTCTGGCTCCTTGGTGCGCCACGGCGCATTCCATAAAACACGGTGCGTTGAGGCACGCTGCTCCAATCGTGGAGACACACGATTTGAATCCACACGTGATCTCGCAGTTGGCGAAGCACGTCGACCCGTTCGACCTTCCCCATAACACAGTTTGTTATTTGTGGAGGTACACCACAATGCTGACCCAGGTATCGTCGCTGGTCGCATTGATGTGAAGGGAGAAGCTGCGGAAGGGCAGGAACCCTGGCTGAGAGCGGAGGAGCGTTTTTTCCGTGATTTTAATCACAATCATGCCGCTGCAATGACGAGACGCGCGAAAAGGACGCGTCCGGCCACCCCACAAGATGAACACGCTATCCCGTTACAGCAGCAAGTC
>NW_908587.1:0-1036 GCF_000209065.1 Trypanosoma cruzi | reverse complement strand
GTGTGAGAAGGATAACTGGGCACTGAACGTGGAGGAGCTGGCGTCGGTGTACGACGAGTGCGTGGCGAAGAATAATGCGACTCCGCGCGTGCTCGTTGTGATCAACCCTGGGAACCCGACTGGCGGCGTGCTGGATCGCGACGTGATGGAGGCTGTGGCGAAATTCTGCTGCGACCGCGGCATTGTGCTGATGGCGGACGAGGTGTACCAGGAGAACGTGTACGCGGCGGGAAAGCGTTTCTTGAGCTTCCGGGAAGTGGTGCTTGGGCTGCCGGCGCCGTACAACACGGACACGGTGCTGGCCTCGCTGCACTCGACGTCGAAGGGCATCATTGGTGAGTGCGGGCGCCGCGGCGGGTACTTCTGCCTCACAAACTTCCCCGCGCCGGTTCGGGAGCAGGTGTTAAAGATGTGCTCCATGGTTCCGTGCAGCAGCGTGAATGGGCAGTTGATGACGGCACTGATGTGCTCGCCACCGCGGCCCGGTGACGCGAGCTATGAGTCATACTGGGCGGAGTACAATGGGATCTTTGCGAGTCTAAAGAAGCGCGCCCTGCTGCTTGCGAAGGAGCTGAGCACGATTCGCGGTTTTTCTTGCCAGCCGGTGGAAGGGGCGATGTACGCGTTTCCGACGATTGAGCTGCCGGAGAAGTACTTTCAGCACAATGAGGAGCTGAACGCGAAGGAGGGGCGAAAGCTTGGGCCCGACACGCGATGGGCGTTGGAGCTTCTGGAGAGCAGCGGGGTTGTTGTTGTGGCCGGCTCTGGGTTTGGTCAGCAGCCCAACACGCTGCACTTCCGCACGACGATCCTGCCGCCGGAGCAGCAGATGGAACGGATGGTGAAGGCGATGCGCACATTCCAGGAGGGCATTTGGGCAAAGTACGGGTAACGTGGAGAGCGCCTGTGTAAGTACATACATATATATGTGCATGCATGCATATGTATATATGGGGAAGGGAAGAAGGAAAGGGGAGATGGGGTTTGTCTTTGTTTGTCTGTATTTCCTGATGCAGCACGCATGCCGCCTGCCCAC
>NW_908586.1:0-1036 GCF_000209065.1 Trypanosoma cruzi | reverse complement strand
TCTCTGCCTTTTGCTTTCACTCTGCGTTGACGGGGAGTTAGTTTGTGCTGAAGGCTACACGCAAGTGACAGGAGTGATGGCGATGATGATGACTGGCCGTGTGCTGCTGGTGTGTGCCCTCTGCGTGCTGTGGTGTGGTGCCGGCGGTGGCTACGCGTGGCCCTACAAGGAATGTGAAAGCGATAATGAATCCTGCCTTAATCACAGTCAGCACAAGAGTGTATATAACAGTTCAATTCGATCTTGGTTTTTGGGTGAGACGGATTCGACATCTACGGGATTGCTTGGTTCTTCCACTGGTTCGACTGGAAGTGGCGGTGACGTCTCACGAAATGGTGCAGGCGGAACTACGAACTCCGCAACAGATCCACAGAAGGGAGGTGCTCAGTCCTCTTTGACTCCATCCCAACATGCGTCAGCCTCTTCTGGCGACTCTTCTCGATCCAAAGAATCCTCTGAGAAAACTGAAGAGACTCCTGGTCCTGCCCCAACCTCCGACAATGATGGCGATGGAGGCCCGAACACAACCAATCAAGCCCATTTGACTGGTGGTGAGAAAAGGCAGCGGCGGTGTTGACGAGACAAGAAGAATCGGAAGGAAATCCAGAAGCAGAACCAGAGAATGAACAGCACAGCTCTGCGAATGGCGTATCAGTGCCGCAGCCAGAAGCAGCACAACAAGGCGAAACTGAGGATGATAATACGACGGAAAAAACACCAGACGAGGCCGCAGCTCCGAAAAATGGCACAGAGACGACTGGCGACAGTGACAGCAGCACCGCGGTCTCCCACACCACCTCCCCTCTTTTGCTTCTTCTTGTTGTTGCGTGTGCGGCTGCTGCGGTGGTGGCCGCGTGAGAGTGAGGGAGAGAGAGCCGTGCACCGCCCGCACACACACTCTTCCTTCTCTCTCTGTGTGTGTGTCCCCTTGCATGGACTCTCGCCCTCACCTCACCCCACGAGGCACACACAATAATGTGCCCATTGTATATATGCATGCACACCCATGCAGGCCCGTTGGTGCTCTCTTCTGCAC
>NW_908585.1:0-1036 GCF_000209065.1 Trypanosoma cruzi | reverse complement strand
TCTTATTGCCGTGACTGACACCATTGCGTGGTGTATGACACCTCCTTCACAATTTCATCAACTTTTTAGACAGGACACGATGACCAAGGCATTATTTCGTAACTTTTTATTGGCTGACCGTTTATTGCGTGAAGTGGGATGCGTTCCTGTGGCACATCCGCCCATAGCAGAACAAGCTCATTTGCATCATTTGTGGGACCTTTGGGACTACACATTGGAGAGGGTCATTTCCCAATTGCCAGATCTTCTTACCCCAGAGCTAACAGTGAATCCAAACTACACATACAAACCCTCTACTTTTTTTATGGATCAGTTAATGGCATTTGAAGTATGGGTGGAATCTGGAGACTTGAGAGAACAACCTGAAGAACTTCCAAGCGTTCTTTTGGCACTTACACAGATTTCATATCGTGTGCCCGCATTAACACTGTTAGTGAGGTACCTGGATTCCGGTGTGAGTGCTGGAAGGCGTGCGATTCATTGTGGCATCTTACCGTACGCCAGCAAGCTTCTTGTTCAGACACCAGAGGTATTTTTAATTGTGAGTGTTCTTTGGATGCAGTTGATAAGGGCATCTATAAATCAATGCACGGAAGAACTTTTTAAATCACGTCTAGAGAAGTATTTTATTCGTGTTTTGCAATTGGATGAAAAGAAGACAAATGTGGTTCCCGTAGAAGATGGCCGCACGGGGGCCTCCGTTGTGAGTGGCAGTAACTTTTTTCAAACCGGTGGCTCAACGGCGTCATTTGTAGAATTAGGTGACGGTGTGGTGGGTTCTGCAGCCATGCCCAACGGGGACACAAAACATTACCTCATGAAGGATCTGGATCTACACCGATGCAAGGCCATGGCATGCTACGTTCTCTGTCAATTGATGAAACGCGGAGGTGAGCATCAATATTTGGCGTGTTGGAATAATCAATTGTTAAACGCTGCTTTTTTTCTTTTGGTTTCACCGAATGCCGAGGTCCGGTCATGGTCCTGCTTGGTGCTTGCACAGCTGTTTTTAGGCTTGCGCCATGCTAAGGATTTT
>NW_908584.1:0-1036 GCF_000209065.1 Trypanosoma cruzi | reverse complement strand
GGATCTGCAGCGGCAGCTGGAGGAGCTTCGTGCGGAGAACGAGCAGCTGCGTGCGGAGGACGAGGATAAGACGCGTGGACTGCAGGAGGTGAGCGAGCAGGCGGAGGATCTGCAGCGGCAGCTGGAGGAGCTTCGTGCGGAGAACGAGCAGCTGCGTGCGGAGGACGAGGATAAGACACGTGGGCTGCAGGAGGTGAGCGAGCAGGCGGAGGATCTGCAGCGGCAGCTGGAGGAGCTTCGTGCGGAGAACGAGCAGCTGCGTGCGGAGGACGAGGATAAGACGCGTGGACTGCAGGAGGTGAGCGAGCAGGCGGAGGATCTGCAGCGGCAGCTGGAGGAGCTTCGTGCGGAGAACGAGCAGCTGCGTGCGGAGGACGAGGATAAGACACGTGGGCTGCAGGAGGTGAGCGAGCAGGCGGAGGATCTGCAGCGGCAGCTGGAGGAGCTTCGTGCGGAGAACGAGGAGCTGCGCGCCGAGAAAGAGGATAAGACACGTGGACTGCAGGAGGTGAGCGAGCAGGCGGAGGATCTGCAGCGGCAGCTGGAGGAGCTGCGTGCGGAGAACGAGCAGCTGCGTGCGGAGGACGAGGATAAGACACGTGGACTGCAGGAGGTGAGCGAGCAGGCAGAGGATCTGCAGCGGCAGCTGGAGGAGCTTCGTGCGGAGAACGAGCAGCTGCGTGCGGAGGACGAGGATAAGACACGTGGAATGCAGGAGGTGAGCGAGCAGGCAGAGGATCTGCAGCGGCAGCTGGAGGAGCTGCGTGCGGAGAACGAGGAGCTGCGCGCCGAGAACGAGGAGCTGCGCGGTGAGCATGAGGAGAAGACACGTGGGCTGCAGGAGGTGAGCGAGCAGGCAGAGGATCTGCAGCGGCAGCTGGAGGAGCTGCGTGCGGAGAACGAGGAGCTGCGCGGTGAGCATGAGGAGAAGACACGTGGGCTGCAGGAGGTGAGCGAGCAGGCAGAGGATCTGCAGCGGCAGCTGGAGGAGCTGCGTGCGGAGAACGAGGATAAGACACGTGGGCTGCAGGAGGGA
>NW_908583.1:0-1036 GCF_000209065.1 Trypanosoma cruzi | reverse complement strand
TGCGGACTCCACAAACGAGCACTCAATGATACCTTGGTCCCCTCGTAGAGCTTTCAGCATCGACACAGACCACTCCAAAACGGCGTACGCCAGTGACAAACCTACCGGTGGCACGATTTCCGTGGAAACGGCCTCTTCACTGCACAAATCAGGAAAACCCACACTTTCCTCGTAAGAGGAGTGAGATCCATATGACTGAACCCGACTACACACATGGATAATACGCTCATGGGGAATCTGCAATGCAGTCTGTGCCACAAGAGGACATGCAGTCACACCTCCTCTACCACCTACAACCGGTACATTCAAGTCGTACGGATTCATTTGAAGCTCATCTGCCACAAGACTTCTTGTTCTAATGATGTCAAGAGTCGTGACACCAAACAGTTTACGCGGGTCAAACACACCGTTGCGCACCAACACCTCCCTTGCAATGGGTACAAGCGCATTCACGGGACTTGAAACAACACCAATAATGGCCTTTGGGGATGCTTTTGCCACAAGTTCCATGGCCAACATCAATTCTGGACCAGATTCCCTCAATGCCACATCACGATAAGCCCTGGACGGATCGAAGACGCTTCCAGCGCAAAACAAGACAAGTTGAGCCCCACGCAGTGCTGATTCCCAGTCACATGGAGTTTCAAAAGCCTTCACACTGGTGTTGGTATCAATGTGAGAAAGATCCGCAGCCACGCCACGCGCCGTGATAAAGTTGGCTCCAGGATCCACCTTTGTTAAAGGCCCACAGCAGCAAATCTCCTTTACATGTGGGCAGAGTTTCAAGAGCAGCAAAAGGGGTTGACCCACCACCGTCGTTGCACCAAAAACAACCACCTTCCCGGAAGTCTTTTTGGGGGCTACTCGGCGCAGAAAAAACACCATTTCCTTCTCTTTAAGGAGCCAATTTGTGGGTGTAATCCCTCGTGATGCCATTTAACAGCAAATGTTGAGGACGGAAGCAAAACACATTTTAAAAAGAAAGAAGGGAGGTCTCAAGCTTGAAAAAAGAATCAACAGTCCCCGGAGCTAAACA
>NW_908582.1:0-1036 GCF_000209065.1 Trypanosoma cruzi | reverse complement strand
AGAGACTTATTGAATACGAGGGGCTGATGCACGAGGTTCTCACGGAAGTAACCTGGAGGAAGGTCTTGAGCGACATTCAGGGCTTTTTGGACGGTCACTGTCTTTCCAGATAGAATGCAGGATGGCTTTTCCTTCTTGTTGACAGCAGTTGTATGGATAATACGTGTTCATTTGCATGCATCATGCTTTGTTGTTCGACCAGGCATTATTTTTGTTTCTTGCAGCCTCTCCTTTTATGCCGGCGCGGCGTCATATGCGTGCACGCCCTTTTGGCTGCACACATGGGGCATTGCGGCTGCGGCGGGTGGCGAGGAATCGGGTGTGTGTTGTGTGCCACAACGGCGGGAGGAGGGGGAGGGAAATAACAAGTAAAGGTAAGAAAGAGAAGTGCGCGTTTATGACTTCTTTTTTTTTCTGCGTGTGTGTTTGGGTGCAGTCACAGCCACTTTCCTTTTTTTTTTCCTTTGCGCCGCTCTGTGGTGGATGGCATTATTTTCCACCTTCACATTGTCCCTGCCCGCACGCATGTATTTTCTTTTTTCCCCTGTGGATGGGCTTCCACAGACTTACGTTTTTCTTTGGTGTTTTGCACAATTTTTAAATTTTTGTTGATGGAAACTGGAGAATAAGAAATAACAAAAACAGGGAAAAAGGAGCTGGGACAGAGGAGGCGGCACCGTGGACCCCGTGACGCTGCGCGGGAGCTGTGAGCGGCGTCGGCTGCTGCCTGTTGCGAGTGCCTGGGCTGCGAGGGATGCGAAGCAGAGGCGGCGCTGCTGCGGAGCCGGTGGGGCCGTGGGGAATTGTGGCTGCGCCGCGTGTTCCCCGCTGTGCTGCATGCGCGCTTGTGCCTTCTCCTTCCGGGGTGGTGGTGATGTCCCGTTTGTGTTTGTGTGAGTGCACCGAGGCTGCTTGCGTGCCGGGTGTCTTGCTTCTGACTGCTGCTCCCCGCCGTCTCTTCGCTGCGCTCCTGAGGAGGGCGCGAGCGTGTTGACGCCCGAGTGCGGCCGAGTGGTGGATGTGCGTGTTGGGTGCG
>NW_908581.1:0-1036 GCF_000209065.1 Trypanosoma cruzi | reverse complement strand
CCAGAGGAAACGAAATGAAACTCGCGCCAAATCGCTTTTTTTCCTTTTTTTTTGTTTTTATGTTTTTTTTCTTTGTTCTTTTTGGTAAATCGTTACACCTCTTTCCGTCTGTGCCGTGTTCACTGTCATTGTGTGTCTCCGTGTCCCTTTTATTGTCTCTCTGCTGGCTGTGCTTCCGAAATGCCTCCATTTCTTCTAATTTCTTTTCTGCTAGAGGCACCGATGGTCCGCGACGACGATTGTTTGTGTTCCCCATTGCGAGGGCACGGGGGTGACTGGGCGCCGGCCTGCTGAGTGCACTCGGGGGAGCGGATGGTGTGCGCCGTGCCTCACTGTGAGTGTGGGATGCCACCGCCACGGCCTGCTGTGAGGCGTGATGCCTATCCGTCGGGGAAGCGAGAAGTAAAGGACTGCGGCGTGTACTTGGATGCGTCACGTCCCTCTTGTTGCGGCCGTGGGTGTGCTGTGCCCATGGCCCTTCGTTGCGGTGCGACGTGGCTGGCGGTGCCTCTGCGTGCGCCCTCGTGCATGCGTTGTGCGGCGGGATTTTCCTACCCATGTCTTCACCCTTGTGAGTGGTGGAGTGAATGGAGAGAGGCTGTTTGTGCGTGTGTGTGCGAGGTGCCTGTGTGGGTTGTGATTTCCTCCATTGTTATTTATTTGCCTCGGCTTTGTGTGATGGTCCTTTGGTTCTATTATGTGTGTTTTGCGATTGGCGGTAAATGAAGTGTGTGGACGAGCAGAAGACTAGGAGCTTGTGAACGGAATGTTCGCGAGGAAGGCTGGCTTCCCAAATAAATGTATATCCTGATTGAAATGATATATTTCTTTGGGAGTTTTTCCTATTTTATGAATCTTCTAGAAAACCCCGATGGTAGCAACCAGGGAACCGATAACTTCTGGATGAGTTTTAATTGCTTTTGTTTCTGCCTTCCCACCCGCCCCCTTTGTGGTTCTTAACTTGCGGCGGGGTCTTGCGGCTGGAGGAGCCCAAAGTCTTCCACTTTGTAGGTTGTGAATACATACATACACACCA
>NW_908580.1:0-1036 GCF_000209065.1 Trypanosoma cruzi | reverse complement strand
GAGAGATATATGACGACGAATCGAGGTATCCACGCTGCGGCGGCGCACCCTAAACATGTCGCTTTCGTTTTCCAGGGGACAACGCAAATGTGCTCGATTGTTCGAAGATCGAACTTAACACCTTACGTGAAAATGGGTCGCGCGACCACATTTTTTTTAGCTCAGTGGCAAAACAAGCTCACAATTTCATCCGGGGTGCGGGTTCGAGCCCCGAAGAAGCCTAAGTTTTTTTCCTTTTTTTTTTGGAATTCTTGTTTCTTATTGCTTTTTAAACTTCTGGTTTGCAGGACGGTGTGCGAGTTCTGCAATCGCACTGATTCCATCAGTTTCGTGGTGTGTGCGGCTGCGGCTGCGGTGGTGGCCGCGTGAGAGTGAGTGAGAGAGCGCCATGCACCGCCCGCACACACACTCGTCTTTCACCCACTCTCTGTGTGTGTCCCCTTGCTTGGACTCTCGCCCTCACCTCATCCCACGAAGCACACACATAATGTGCCCATTGTATATATTGCATGCACACCCATGCACGCCCGTTGGTGCTCTCTTTTGCACGACACGCACCGCTGCCGTCCTGCCTGACTGCATGGGCGGAGCACCGTAACTGTTTCTGTTTTGTTTTTATTGCATTGAGTGGGCAACCTCTCTCTCTCTCCCTGTGTGTGTGTTTTGCTTTACGGGAGCAATGAGAGTGTGTGCGCTGGTCGTCCCACGCTTCGGCTTTTTGTTTTGTTTTTCATTGTTTTGTGGTTGAGAGCACCCATTCCGCGGGCTGCGTGTGTGTGTTTGTGTGTGATGATATGAGTAATTTGTGCGTGTGTGCTATCTGCCTCTCTCTGCCGTTGCTTTCTTCTGACTCTCTTGTGGCGCACAGCTGCTCTGCAATTATAGGCGCTGCCAAACACACAAGCACATGCACACACATGCCGTGTTTAAAACGCTGAGAATGCACGCACGCACAGGATTGTGGCTGCGGAGGCCCTCGCGAGGGGCGAAGAAGCCTGCGTTTTGTTTTTTTGACATGTGCTCGGTGTGTGCTGAC
>NW_908579.1:0-1036 GCF_000209065.1 Trypanosoma cruzi | reverse complement strand
CCGGGGTTCCTGTTTCTGTTTCGGCTGCATTTTCTTCGGTACTTAATTCTGCTGTTAAATTCTCTGCCTGTGATGGTCCTGCTGCTTCTTGCGTTTGCGTTCTGCCGGCGTCTTCTTTTCCCCCAGTGTCGTCATCGTTCGTTTTCTCAATACTTTGAGGGTCCGTAACTTCAACAGGGGGAGCAGGCTGAAGAACTACAGGTGCGTCAGGGGGTGTACCGTCGGTATCACCACCCCCATTCAATTCTTTTCCTTTTTTATTGCTTCCTGCATCTCCTTCCTTCTGTCCTTCACCCTCTTTGTGATCTGTGCCATCAGCTGAATCTTCAGTGTCTTCAGCATCTTCCCCGGGATCTTCAGGATCGTCCTTTTTATTCCCTTGAGCCTTTTGCTTTTCTTTCTCTTCCAATTCTTTTTGCGGTTCTTGTTTTTCTTCTTTGGGTTTCACGACTTCGTCTTGAACTTGCAGCGTGACTCCGTTCTTTTCTTCCCGACCTCCATTTGAATTGCCGATGGCTGCATTGTCAACTTGTTTGTTATCATCGGTACTGTTAGGACCTTTCGTCTCTACAGTCGGCCTTTCCTCTTTGTCTTTTTCCTTTGATGTCCCTCCACTTTTGCCTTTCGCCGTCTCAAGAGACTCTGCGGGTTTCGGTGGATTCTCTCCTCCTGGTGTTGTATCTGCTTGCCCTGGTTCTGAAACGACCGGTGGTTTCACTTGTGACTCTTCCCGCGAACCAGCACCAGTCCCTGACTGATCCTCTGGGGAAGATACGGAATTTATGTCAACCTCACCAGAATCAACATCACCATCAGCAGCAGCAGCCACGGCAAACTGCTGACGCCTCCAACGGCTACGGCCATCCACAACGGCACGCACACCGTCCATCCCCCGACCCACGCATTCCTCCACGGCGGACGCATTCGCACCGCCTCCTGTCCTCCTGCCGACCTCCACCGCGCAACTCCTCCGCAGCTGAGCGCGCCACCGCGAGAGCGAATACTCAACCGCACTGCCATCGGCAACATCAGCATC
>NW_908578.1:0-1036 GCF_000209065.1 Trypanosoma cruzi | reverse complement strand
GCGGCTGCTACATCACACGTTGTGGTCTAATTTTGTTTCCAATTATGAATGGTGGGGGTCAGAGGTACTCTCTGTCAATATCTGTTTGCGTGTTCACACACTGGACACCAAACAACCCTGAATTATCCGCTGCTTGGAGGAATTTCGCGAGCTCTTGCCCACACGGGTGCTGCACTCGGCTGATCGTTTTCGAGCGGCTGCTACATCACACGTTGTGGTCTAAATTTTTGTTTCCAATTATGAATGGTGGGGGTCAGAGGCACTCTCTGTCAATATCTGTTTGCGTGTTCACACACTGGACACCAAACAACCCTGAATTATCCGCTGCTTGGAGGAATTTCGCGAGCTCTTGCCCACACGGGTGCTGCACTCGGCTGATCGTTTTCGAGCGGCTGCTGCATCACATGTTGTGGTCTAAATTTTTGTTTCCAATTATGAATGATGGGGGTCAGAGGCACTCTCTGTCACTATCTAGTTTGCGTGTTCACACACTGGACACCAAACAACCCTGAACTATCCGCTGCTTGGAGGAATTTCGCGAGCTCTTGCCCACACGGGTGCTGCACTCGGCTGATCGTTTTCGAGCGGCCGCTGCATCACACGTTGTGGTCCAAATTTTTGTTTCCAATTGTGAATGGTGGGAGTCAGAGACACTCTCTGTCAATATCTGTTTGCGTGTTCACACACTGGACACCAAACAACCCTGAACTATCCGCTGCTTGGAGGAATTTCGCGAGCTCTTGCCCACACGGGTGCTGCACTCGGCTGATCGTTTTCGAGCGGCCGCTGCATCACACGTTGTGGTCCAAATTTTTGTTTCCAATTGTGAATGGTGGGAGTCAGAGGCACTCTCTGTCAATATCTGTTTGCGTGTTCACACACTGGACACCAAACAACCCTGAACTATCCGCTGCTTGGAGGAATTTCGCGAGCTCTTGCCCACAAAGGTGCTGCGCTCGGCTGATCGTTTTCGAGCGGCCGCTGCATCACACGTTGTGGTCCAAATTTTTGTTTCTGATTGTGAATGGTGGGAGTC
>NW_908577.1:0-1036 GCF_000209065.1 Trypanosoma cruzi | reverse complement strand
GCGCAGAAACCAATAGCGCTTTAGCAATGCTTCCGCTGCGGTGGGTAACGGAACGTGAGAAAACAACATATGCAAACGCGCGACGCCATTGACCGAGAGCCGCGCAGAGTGGAATAGCCAAGCTGCGTAGCGCAAATGTGTCGTCTGGTAAATAACTTTGGGCATACCGCAACGCTGGTATCCACAAACCCATTGAGATAAATAAATGCTCCAACTGAGGGCCAGCGCGCTCTTGGGCACTTGGAAGCATTGTGCCGTAAATTGCAATAGCGGCCTGCCAGTTGGAGCGTTCCACAACTTCTGCAAATACCACAGCGGGCCTCTCGGTGAAGGACAATGCGTCCTCCCAGCAGCCACGCGTACAAGTGGAATGCACAAAAGAGTGAAGAGCGGCTGGTTCCAGCGCCCTACCCTCATGCATGCGCCTGTCGTTAACAAAGGCAATCACAGCGTCCTTTGCACGTGCCACTTCCTTCGCCTTCTCCTGTGCGTCGGCGCCCTGTTCCTCGATGCGCATATACGCCAAAAATAGACTCGCTGCGGAAAGAACGTTATCCATTGGGACGGCAATGAGGGTCCTAGAAACAGCTTGCCAAAGAGCTTCCCAGTAACGCAAACGCCGTGCCACATTGCCTAGCACTGTCATAGGTAACAACAAGGCTGGAGGTCTTGGTGTAAGCTCCAATAGCGCCGGAAATGCGCAAAACAAATCCAACGCCCTCTCCCACTGTCGGTCCTTCATCATAGCCAAAACCTCTTTCGCTTCGCCCATTGTGAGGTCCTCTGGCATTGGGCCACCATTGGTAACACGCAACAACACTCGGCGTCTTCCCTCTTTGGCATTTATTTCAGGCGACTTCGCATGGTGCGTTACTTCCTCACGAAGATCATGAGCGCGTTGCTTGACCTCCGGTGCATCTCGGCAAGTGAGTACGGACGCAACCGCAAGCGCTCGCCACCACGGCGAGGTGGGAGAAAAACAGCGAATAAAGCTCTCTGTAATGGCCGCACTCGGTATGTTGCCCAAGGCAAGAAG
>NW_908576.1:0-1036 GCF_000209065.1 Trypanosoma cruzi | reverse complement strand
TCCGCTGCTTGGAGGAATTTCGCGAGCTCTTGCCCACACGGGTGCTGCACTCGGCTGATCGTTTTTGAGCGGCTGCTGCATCACACGTTGTGGTCTAAATTTTTGTTTCCAATTATGAATGGTGGGAGTCAGAGGCACTCTCTGTCAATATCTGTTTGCGTGTTCACACACTGGACACCAAACAACCCTGAATTATCCGCTGCTTGGAGGAATTTCGCGAGCTCTTGCCCACACGGGTGCTGCACTCGGCTGATCGTTTTCGAGCGGCTGCTGCATCACACGTCGTGGTCTAAATTTTTGTTTCCAATTATGAATGATGGGGGTCAGAGGCACTCTCTGTCAATATCTGTTTGCGTGTTCACACACTGGACACCAAACAACCCTGAATTATCCGCTGCTTGGAGGAATTTCGCGAGCTCTTGCCCACACGGGTGCTGCACTCGGCTGATCGTTTTCGAGCGGCTGCTGCATCACACGTCGTGGTCTAAATTTTTGTTTCCAATTATGAATGGTGGGAATCAGAGGCACTCTCTGTCAATATCTGTTTGCGTGTTCACACACTGGACACCAAACAACCCTGAATTATCCGCTGCTTGGGGGAATTTCGCGAGCTCTTGCCCACACGGGTGCTGCACTCGGCTGATCTTTTTCGAGCGGCTGCTGCATCACATGTTGTGGTCTAAATTTTTGTTTCCAATTATGAATGATGGGGGTCAGAGGCACTCTCTGTCACTATCTGTTTGTGTGTTCACACACTGGACACCAAACAACCCTGAATTATCCGCTGCTTGGAGGAATTTCGCGAGCTCTTGCCCACACGGGTGCTGCACTCGGCTGATCGTTTTTGAGCGGCTGCTGCATCACACGTTGTGGTCTAAATTTTTGTTTCCAATTATGAATGATGGGGGTCAGAGGCACTCTCTGTCAATATCTGTTTGCGTGTTCACACACTGGACACCAAACAACCCTGAATTATCCGCTGCTTGGAGGAATTTCGCGAGCTCTTGCCCACACGGGTGCTGCACTCGGCTGATCG
>NW_908575.1:0-1036 GCF_000209065.1 Trypanosoma cruzi | reverse complement strand
CCTCTACGGTGTGGTGACCCGATGGAGTGGGGGACAGGGCATCGTGGAGACGGGCAACAGGCGACTGTATTATATTCACTCCGCGGCAGATTTTATACAACTTATCGACCAAACAAGTAACACTATTCGTGGAGCTGTTGTTTGTTTTACCGTCGATAAAGAAAATCGTCGCAACGCACGGGAGGTAAACATCCTTTCGCTTGCTACGCGGGAAATTAATTCTGTGATGCCCATGCTGGAAAGGCAAAAAGGACCTACAAAGACGACGACTATTTTTGGTGATGGAATTTCTTCCGTTAATGCTGCCTCTTTTGTTGCCGGTGCGGATGGGGAAAATAGCAATGCTATTGCAGCCGATGGCGGAACGGGGGAACTTTTAGCCGATGCCAACTGGGTGCAAGGAATATTGATTACGTGGTCGTCTTTAGAGGATCAGGGTGTCATTCAGGGTGATGACGGCAATCGGTATCTTCTTCGTGACGGCGAGGAGCATGTGAGGGATTACAAGACGTGCAAATCTCTTTTAAAGAAGGGTCGCCGTGTGAAATTTGTGCCCTTTGGCGGTACCGGTCTTTTGGCATGTCATGTCGTGCCTTTGGAAACTGAGGCAGACGAGGCGACCCTTGCGGAGGCGGAGCTGCAACCCAAAGAGCAGCGTGTGAGTGAGGGACACGCCGAGGAGGCCATTGCTTCCCCCATGAGTACCGCATACTGGATCAACCGGATGGACCGTGCAGGGTACGACACCACGGAGGTGAAAAAAATGCAAAACAGGGCAATCACCTTTGACGATGACGATGACGATGACGACAAGCTGCTCGATAGCGAGGATCTTTTCAAAAAAGATCACTGGTTTAATGACCCGCGGAAGAACATGCGGCTTCCAAACAGTGATATGACGGCTGGCAACCTTGCTCTCATTGGCCCTGCCTCGATGATGAACATTGCCATGAAGGCTCACAATCCTCAAAAGCTGGAGAAGGTGAAGAACAAGTACTACAACCGTCTGACGGAACCCATGAAGGAGTTTGCGTGG
>NW_908574.1:0-1036 GCF_000209065.1 Trypanosoma cruzi | reverse complement strand
CCAGCATTCCTACTTGCTGCAGGGTATTCATCAATGTTGTCTTTGAGGTATTCCCCTGTTGCGTCAAAAGTGACATTTTTGGTTGTCAGGAACCGCTCCTTCGCCTGTAGACGTCCAATAGGCGGGAGCTTTGCTGGCTGATAGTGCCCACGACGCGTTGTTTGCATATATTCGTTGTCCCTTTTTGTGGCACACCTTGTGCTATACGCCAAAGGTGCCGCCTCTGTGTTTCTTCCGAGGGAGGACGGAGCTCCAACGGCGGTCCGATGCCCACTGAATCCCATGGCACGGCGCAGTGCCTCTGTTTTCTCCCGCCGCTGAGATATGCCTTCTTTGTCCAGGATGGTCTTGAGTGGGCTTGCCCCGACGTCCCTCGTCGGACGGGTGTAACTAAGCTCGTGCACGGTGAACTGGCTCTGCGGTGGCGCAACGATGTCGCCGTGGTAGAAAAGAAGCTGCACGGGTGCTTCGGCGCAAAAACAGCCAGGGGGCTTAGCTGCAAGAAGTTCCTCGTCGTTCTTGGTGCCCCTGTATGACGCTAAATATGTCGTCTGGCCTTCTAGCGGCTCCTTCGCGGGGTCCTTCAGACCAAATGACATTCGCTCCTCCTGCCAGTTCCCAAGCAGCGTGGCACAGTGGTACTCAGACTTGTGCCCGCTGGGGCCAATGAGGCGAATGCGCAGGCGAGCGTTCGGGGGCATCCTATGTGCAACTGTGTGCGGCGGAGAAGCCACTTCCCCTTCGACTGCAAGTAGTATGCTCGCCGGCAGAGGAAGAGCAAACAAGTTATATCCACACTGCATGAGAGGCAAAACTACACACACACACAAAAAAAAAAAAAAAAAAAAAAAACAACGAAAACCAAAAGGCTCCGAGTAAAAAAAGTACAGGAGAGTGCGTGCACATCCCTCATTGCCCAAATTGGTTGCAAAGACCTGATGGGCCTCCCTGCTTCCTGTGCGCCGCTCCAAGGGTCCTCTCACCACTGTACGTCGATGCACAGCAATGTGTGAATCCGCGCGTGCGCAGCATCAAA
>NW_908573.1:0-1036 GCF_000209065.1 Trypanosoma cruzi | reverse complement strand
GAGTCAGAGACACTCTCTGTCAATATCTGTTTGCGTGTTCATGCACTGAACACCAAACAACCCTGAATTATCCGCTGCTTGGAGGAATTTCGCGAGCTCTTGCCCACACGGGTGCTGCACTCGGCTGATCGTTTTCGAGCGGTGGCTGCATCACACGTTGTGGTCCAAATTTTTGTTTCCGATTATGAATGGTGAGAGTCAGAGACACTCTCTGTCACCATCTGTTTGCGTGTTCACACACTGAACACCAAACAACCCTGAATTATCCGCTGCTTGGAGTAATTTCGCGAGCTCTTGCCCACACGGGTGCTGCACTCGGCTGATCGTTTTCGAGCGGTGGCTGCATCACACGTTGTGGTCCAAATTTTTGTTTCCGATTATGAATGGTGAGAGTCAGAGACACTCTCTGTCACTATCTGTTTGCGTGTTCACACACTGGACACCAAACAACCCCGAATTATCCGCCGCTTGGAGGAATTTCGCGAGCTCTTGCCCACACGGGTGCTGCACTCGGCTGATCGTTTTCGAGCGGCTGCTGCATCACACGTTGTGGTCCAAATTTTTGTTTCCAATTATGAATGGTGAGAGTCAGAGACACTCTCTGTCAATATCTGTTTGCGTGTTCTCACACTGAACACCAAACAACCCTGAATTATCCGCCGCTTGGAGGAATTTCGCGAGCTCTTGCCCACACGGGTGCTGCACTCGGCTGATCGTTTTCGAGCGGCTGCTGCATCACACGTTGTGGTCCAAATTTTTGTTTCCGATTATGAATGGTGAGAGTCAGAGACACTCTCTGTCAATATCTGTTTGCGTGTTCATGCACTGAACACCAAACAACCCTGAATTATCCGCTGCTTGGAGGAATTTCGCGAGCTCTTGCCCACACGGGTGCTGCACTCGGCTGATCGTTTTCGAGCGGTGGCTGCATCACACGTTGTGGTCCAAATTTTTGTTTCCGATTATGAATGGTGAGAGTCAGAGACACTCTCTGTCAATATCTGTTTGCGTGTTCTCACACTGAACACCAAACAAC
>NW_908572.1:0-1036 GCF_000209065.1 Trypanosoma cruzi | reverse complement strand
ACGGGGGCAGGGCATGCTAACCACCAAAAACTTGAATTTTCGGCACGAATATGCCCAGGCCACCGGGGATCACCAGCATCCTTGCGCTCTCTTCAATGCGAAGCTGGCGGCCCAGGAGAAGAGGGACTCCGTGCGACCCTTGTGGAAGAGCTCTCCGAGAGACGTGCAGGAATTTCGGGAAAAGGAGACGCGGTTGTTGACGAGGGAGAGGCTTGGAGAAGCCAGCGCCGCCCGAGTTCACCTCCCAACCGCGGGGTGGCAACTCCCTGGTGTCCAAGCGTCGCCCTGTCCCGTGGGAAGCTCCTAGCATCCTCGTTTTTGCAACGGCGGCGGGGACGATGGTGGTGACCGTGAGCCCCCGAATGCATGCGTTACTCCACTTGCCCAGGGCTCCGCATTCACGACGCAGTCAAATGGGTCCCTTGTTCCCAGAGTGGGGCTTGCAGGCTCTGGAGTCGCTGCTGCACAGGGGACCGGTAACTGGAGAAAATTTTTGCACATGTTCAGGAGGCGCTCGCGAGTCTTATGGGATGGGTAGGGTGGCCTTAATGCGTCGTCTTCGGCAGTGTTGAACTTCAGAGACGCCCTGCGCATGATAACATTTGGGTGACACGCCAAAGCAATTTCATGATGGGGCCGCGTTCATGTTTGCACAGGACTATGGACGAGGCGGGCGCGTTGGCAAATTTTGCCCAGCCGCTGACCGGGAAGGAGCAGCGAGCACGATTTTCAGGTGGCCAGCTGTGCGGGTTATTTGGGCAATAAGCATCTTGGGGCTGCTTGGCGGCAATGGGCGCGCACGGGGGCATCCTTTTGCTTGGATTTGCGCGCAGTCGTTTTTGACTGAGCGCACCCACAGAGGCGGGAAGGTTTGTTTTTTGCCGCGTCGCGGTCACCCGCACGGAGGCACTGGTGTTGGAGAGGAGGGTTGCCGAACGTGCCCGGGGTTGCCGAGCCACCATCGGCGACTGCGGGTCAGGGGGCTGCAACGCACACTTTTATTGGCGTGTCGTTTGGTCACTCTTCGCGATTTGGG
>NW_908571.1:0-1036 GCF_000209065.1 Trypanosoma cruzi | reverse complement strand
GCGAGGGGCCTTGTGTCTTCTCGCCGCACAACGGTACTGTTGGGTCGGAGCCCTTACACCTAAAAAAGAAACTGCGCTAAATGTTTCGTCAAGCGGAGCATCTTCACCTGTCCAGAGCGGTATAATTAATGCCGCAGCTCGCACTGGATGCACGGTCAAGCAGACTCAGCGCGTCTGAGCAGGTGTCACCGGCCATGAGCTGCAGCGGCGGTGCGGGTGGTCGGTACGACGACGCAACGGTGGTGCCTGAGGCGTACGACGATGACGTCATGTCGTGGGGCTTCTGCGTTTCTTCGTCGCTCTCCTCGCCATCGCGCAGCAGCGCCTCCAGCCCTCCACGCCGCGGCTCGCGCAGCTCCTGCCAGTGGCGGTCCTCCGCGTACCACACAACCATGCTGTACACGGTGACCGTAACCAGCACAGCGGCCAGCAGCAGCACGATAGTCGCGTACGCCCTCGCACCGCCGTCGCTCGGCGCAAGGTGGTTGGCCGCGCTGATCAGACACAGCGCCGCAAGCAGCACAAAGCTCGCAGTCTGCAACACCGTCAGGAGGGCCGAGCGCATCATGTTCGTGAAGGCAACCACGCCCGCACCCGCAAGCAGCACAGCCGCCATGCAGAAGTACTGGACGTGGCAGCCTCCCACGGGCGGATGCACAGCCGCAATCAGGCCCACCACACACAGCACCGACAGCTGGAACACGCACCAGTACACGCGGCTACCCCTCATGTTCGTCAGCATGCCGCCGTACATCCGCTGCTGCACTGCGGGGTACCAATACCCGACGGGGTACAGCAGGCGCTCGTGCAACGGCTTCCTCGAAAACTGCCAGTACTTCGTAAAGCTCGCGCCCGTGTGGCGGGCAATCAAGTAGCACACGCCAGCAGGGAACGCCGCACCGTACAGCACGCCAACGACACCGATCACGCGGTGCTGCACGCGGGCGCCGGGCATCGCCAGTGCGGACACCGAGCCGAAGAAGATGCCGAGATGCATCGCGTGCGCCACGACGTACGTCAGGCTCGGGAAGCGCAT
>NW_908569.1:0-1035 GCF_000209065.1 Trypanosoma cruzi | reverse complement strand
TTTTTTCTCCGCGGCTGCTGAAATGCTGTCCCGTACAAATTCCATCATTGCATGAAGCTGCGAGGGGCAATCACTCCACGGCTGAGAAATAGAGGAGCAGTCATCCAAAAAAAGATGAATACTGTGATGCATTGCATCATCAAAGTGTTGTGGGTATTCGCGAAGCCAGAGCGTTAACACAGACATGACGCGCATCTGTATACTTTGGCAAACAAATAACCAAAGTGAGGCACTGGGAGAGAAACTGTTCACTCCTCCCTTTACGGCTTTTTCGTCACCTCTGTGGGTGCGTGTTATACGCGATACGGATAAGAAAGCAGAAAGAGAAGTTCCTGGCGCATGAACACGAATGCCGTGCGCTTCAAAGTTTTCAAACCCGAGCTTCACTGATAATGGCACCGTAAATCGTTCCATGAGTTTGGCGAGTACTGTGTGGGACGACGTGAAGTAGCGGTGCTGCCGTAGGAACGCGTGTGTAAATTCTTCCTGTGCCAACAACTTCTCCTCCGAGGGCGTTGAAAGAGGCAACACGCTGACGTGCGTCAGTGCTTCTATGATTTGATGCAACGTACCGAACATGGGCATCCCGTGGCCGTCCCACCCCACCCCCGCGACGTATAATGCGTCCACGTCGTCCTGCACGGACCACATGTGTTTGTCGTTCGAGTCCAACGCATACCGCACAAACGTCTCGTCGGGTGCGGGAAGGTCCATCGACTTAAATTGTGAGGTGAGCTTCGATGCGCCATCCGACAACAGCTGGCGCACGACCAACCTGGTGGCAGCGTATGAGCAGAGGCACCACTCCAACGCCCCAGCGGATGGTCCCACAGAAGGTGGCTGGGATCCAGTTCTGTCCTCGCGGGATGGCTGTCTAATAGTCGTTGCGTCGTCGGTGGAGGCCCGTGTCGATTCGACATGGCGTCTCATATCCGCAGCCACCTCCCGCATGCCAGCGGATTGCAGATACTCCGCCACAATTTCATGGAGTGTGTCGGGCGTAATCAGAGGGCTGCGCCCGTCCACCGTGGCGGG
>NW_908568.1:0-1035 GCF_000209065.1 Trypanosoma cruzi | reverse complement strand
AATCCCACATTTGTCCAGAGCGGAGCCACATTTCGTTGTCTGCCAGGCAAATGACATCGGATGCCTCGCTTAGCCGCATCCGCCAGCTGCCCTGCAGCCCACGTCCATCGCGGAGAGAACACGCAGCTCCTCAAGCTTCCCTCACCGGCTCTGTCGTGCCAGCGCACGCGCCTGAGTGTCGCGCGAGGGTTCCACGAGCCCAACGGTGAGTCGATGCACCGCAGTTCCCACAACAAACTGAGACACCTCGCTCCCTGCCCTTCGCCGCGGAGCCACCCCCGCACACATCCGCCACACCGCCGCGAATCACGGTCCTCCCACAAGACTCTCTAAATGCACAACACGAACGCACCCTCTCCTCCCAGCAACCAAAGAGAACGCACAATCCAAACCCCCTGTGAAGAAAAAGCAAAAACGACAACCCCTTCATGACAACAAACTGAAGTGACGACAACGAGGTGCGGCCGCAGCAGCCCGCACCCTTTCCGCAACGCATGGCTCCTCTCCCTCCCCTTCCCTCGCTTCTTACCCCATGGCCGCCATGAAGAGGTCCTTCGCGGATCGCCTGCCGGAGTTCGCCGGCACCCACGATTGAAGGCAATGGACGACGTGACGGCGGAGCCGCAGCGCACTCATGTGCCGCGCAGGCGTGTCGCTCGCCGTCATGATCGCTGCAACCTCCCTCGCGGCGCGGCGCCGAAGCCACCCAAAATTTCCACCCTCGCACCCGTAGGAACGCAACTGCCTCGCGAGCCTCATCAGGGCCGGTGCAGGGGGAGGCGCCCGCCACAAGGCTCTATCAGCACCCCCCGCGCCACCGTCCGCCTGCGCCGCCTTCACCGCCTCGTCACACCAGCGATGCAAGGCGTCCTTCTGGAGAAGATGCTCCCGCAGTAGCGCGCCAACGCTGCCGTCCGCCTGCCGCACCGCGCGGGCATCCTCGTCCTTCACACAGCACCGCAGCTCGCTGAACGCGACGGAACCTCCAGATCTCTAGTCTCAGCGTAGTCCCTCAGTGTGTAGAGGAAGCAGCGC
>NW_908567.1:0-1035 GCF_000209065.1 Trypanosoma cruzi | reverse complement strand
CCAGCGGCAAGAAACCTTGTCAAGTTACCTTTGTGAGCAGCTATAGCACTCTCGTTTAACAGAGACCTGATTTGGCCCCATTTGATACTTTCAGTCGGATTGCTGCTCGTAGGCTCCCTCAGATCACCCACAACCAGTTCAAGTTGTGTTTTGAATCCGCTATATGTCCGATTTCCAATTTGTTTGTGCTCATAAAAGCTTCCCGCAAGAAGAAACACCTTATTGCCCTTCGTGGTGGTTGTGGGGTTGTAAAAAAAATTCACACGATTATCCGCTCCATCCGTTGTACTAAGCACGGTGTTTGCCTTCCATGTACTTCCATTCACCTTGCCAACAAGAGTAGACCAATCCCACGAAGAGTCGATGTACCCCGCAACAACATCAGAAGAAGTTTTCTCATTTTGTCTACCAGCATTAACGGTATACACGCGACCTTCGGCAAAAGCAGCAATTACTCCACCAGCACTGACGAGAGAGGGTGAAACAAATGAATCCCTCATAGTCTCTTGAGACGTTCCACCTTTCGGTACAACCTGCGTCGTCTGCGGCACAAATAGATCGACTCCCTGCGGCAATTGCGCATTCCCCGAATTACTCGTCACGGCGTTCGAAGCCCCAGCGCTGCAGTACATCATAACGACGAGGAGCAGCACCGCGGAAGTAAACACATGCCGGGACATGTTGGGCCTCTGCGGCTCACTCTCTCCTCCTTCCCTCCTCCTTCCGCTGGATCCGGTCACGCAGCGACGGTTGTGTGTGCGGGGTGCCTTCACAGCAACAACACGTGAGAGCATATAAATATGTGTGTGTGGGCGGTGTGTGTACTGTTGTTAAAATTTTTAGAGTCTTCAAATTTCACAGTAGCGTTTGGCGCTTGTTTTCCCTAGCTTATTTAAAAAGCTAAAGATGAAAAAATCATGCCAATAAAATTACAACAGTGAACACCGTCACCCATCCATAGTGAGTGGCACCATCATCCCCGCCGCAGTCACTCCCAACAACAACAACTCACGCACACAGACACACGGAAGAGAA
>NW_908566.1:0-1035 GCF_000209065.1 Trypanosoma cruzi | reverse complement strand
CGCCCGCTCAACGCGACGGGCCTCCAACTCCTCTAGCCGACGTTTCGCCTCTTCCGCCAGGCGACTTGCTTCCGCTTTTGCCGCCAAAATGGCTTCCTGCGCCTGTTGCTCAATACCACGCAGTCTCTGCTGAACCTCGAGGTCCTTCTGTCGCAACTGCTGTTCCTGCTGTTCTCGGTATTCCTGCAACTGCCGCTTCGCCTCGAGGGCAACACGCTGCGCCTCTGCCGCCGCAAATGCCTCTGCCTCTGCCTTGGCACGGCGTACATCATCCGCAGCGCGTCTTTCCGCCTCCCTCAATGCATGTTCCGCTGCCCGCAGTTTCGCCTCAACCACCGCACTTTTTTCTTCCTCCTCGATCGCCCGCAGCGCCGCCGCATGTGTTGCCTGCCGCTCATTTGCATCCCGTAATCGACTCACTTCCTGCTCAACATATCGCTCTGCCTCTTGACGTGCCCGGCGGATGCGTTCTTCTGCTCGCTGTTCGGCTTCACGCAGCAACCGCACAGACTCCGCCAGCGCCGCGCGTTTTTCCTCCTCCGACCTGGCGCGAAGTTCTGCCTCTTCCGCAATACGGAGCTCCGCTTCCCTTAGACGCGTCTGCGCCTCAATCAACTCCTCCTCACGTGCGAGTTCCTTTAACCGTTTTTGCCTTATCCTCTCCTCGTCAACCGTGACGGCTGAGGGGTCATTTACAGGGCCATGTTCAATGCCTTGAGATGCCAACACTGGTTGACTCGGGATGTTTTCTTCAATTTTCTTCTTTTCCAAAATGTCACACGAGAGCTGAAGAGCTTGACGCCGTAGCCGCCTACGTGCCTCCCGCTCATCCTCAAAAATGTAATGCCGATCATCATCTTCATCCTGTAGCAATTCTTCCAAGGCGCGTCTACAACGTTGTGACCGATCGGCGTACCGCTCACGACGTGTTTCTTCTATGCGTCGTTGCCCTTCCTTCTTGTATGCATTGGCCGCATCTGTTATCTGTTCCCTCACGAGAGTTGCCCATGCACTTGCCTCCTCCCTTTGTACTCC
>NW_908565.1:0-1035 GCF_000209065.1 Trypanosoma cruzi | reverse complement strand
TTACTTATCCATAATACATCGTTTCGTTCAATGCGTCAAGGGAGTGAGGTTGCCATGATCCGCCCAGGGGAGCTCTCTTGCATTCCTCTTAGTTGCCTCGACTCCACAGACGTCGTCACACGTTTGGCGTCGATTGAAGACAATAATGAGTCACGTGATGAGCTGCTCTGGGAGGAATCACCGCGTAAACTTCTTGAAGTGGCACTTTCACGTGGCGAAGACTCCATTGGGCGTCTCAAGGAGTTTTCGTTTGCAGAATCTTCGGCGTATGTTGATGTAACGTATCATTTAAAGGGTTGTTTGCTTACCATGCTTTTTGCCCCAGCTCGACCAGGCATTCATAACGGCACGCGATTCCCTATAAGAGTGCTTCTGTACATCCGTGACGATTTTGTTGAAGAGGCAGTTGTGGATCCCGACAATACGTTTGTGACACTCCGGCACGATCCGTTTGGTACTCCCGTGGCTTATCTTTTTGAATGCATCGTCTATGACAAGCGATACGTTGCCAATGAACAAGTTGATTTAAGCGCGATTGACCCCGCGGAGGGAGAGTGTATTGTGATGAAACACGAGGAGTTTCCTTGACGTTACTTTTTTGAGTTAAACATCGAAAGCAGACAACTGAATGCATTGGATGGCGTTGCTCCGGTCTACAGTGTGGTGCCACGGTATATATTTGGAGTAGAGAATAATTCGCAGATGGATGTTGAATTTGTATCTGAGGCAGGGGATTCCATTGGCACACTGGGTGGAGGGGTTCTTTCATGTACTTATGGAAAAAACTTTGCCTATCTCCCGCTCCATGCATTACTTGTATTGCGTGTAGAGGAAGTAACATCATCGACGTTTGAGGTGAATGAGGGTCTGGAAGAGCAAATGCTCCTCTGCAATGCCCCCGAAAAGAGAGAGGCACCGTGTGGTTCTCACTGTTTCCTTCTTCGCGCAAAGGCTGACGCGACAGAGAAGACGATGGAGTTGGTTCCGGCGCTGTTTATTGTCAACATGGATCCCCACCCCGTAGCCCTGTTTGTG
>NW_908564.1:0-1035 GCF_000209065.1 Trypanosoma cruzi | reverse complement strand
GGCGCACGGCAAGCGTCACCGTGCGGGGTGTCAGGCGCTTCGGCTTCTTTGCCTGCTGGCTCGCCGCCTTCACGGACAGCTCCAGCAGCTCGGCTGTCAGGTACTCCAGCACCGCCGCCATGTACACAGCGCCCGACGCGCCGATGCGGCGGGCATACTGGCCGCGGCGCAGCAGCGAGCCCACACGGCCCACGGGGAAGATCAGACCGGCCTTCGCGGAGCGGCCGCCGCTGTGCTTCTTGGACGCCTTCTTCGCTGCCTGCTTCGGGGTTGCCATCCTTGTCTGCGAAAAACAAAAAACAAATAGTAATAAAGTATGGTTGGGTTCCTTGGCTTGGCTTTGATCTTGGGAAACAAAGGGAGGAGAGAAGGGCGGGGGCAGGAGACCTGCGGCCAAAGCAGAGGAAAAAGCGCACGGCACGCCACAATGCGGCCAAGCACCGATGCCGAGGCGCCGCAGAGACCTACACAACAGTTGGGAGAGAGGCAGTAGAAAACGAAAAGAAAACAACAACAAACCAATCCTATTCTATAGGGCTACGTGTGGGTCACCGTGGCTCAGCGACGACGGCCACCCAGGTGCATCTAACATGTTGCGCCCCCTCCATGCGCCTGGCCTGAAGGCCGCTCTAAGCGCTGGGCGTCGCCCTCGCCTTCTTGCTGCTCTTGTGCTTCTTCGCCAGCGCCTTGTTCAGGCTCGGCATCACACCACCACGCGACAGCGTCACATCCTTCAGGAGCATGCCGAGGTCGTCGTCGTGGCGCACGGCAAGCGTCACCGTGCGGGGTGTCAGGCGCTTCGGCTTCTTTGCCTGCTGGCTCGCCGCCTTCACGGACAGCTCCAGCAGCTCGGCTGTCAGGTACTCCAGCACCGCCGCCATGTACACAGCGCCCGACGCGCCGATGCGGCGGGCATACTGGCCGCGGCGCAGCAGCGAGCCCACACGGCCCACGGGGAAGATCAGACCGGCCTTCGCGGAGCGGCCGCCGCTGTGCTTCTGGACGCCTTCTTCGCTGCCTGCTTCGGGGTTGCCA
>NW_908563.1:0-1035 GCF_000209065.1 Trypanosoma cruzi | reverse complement strand
TATTGGGGCGTGTTGTTATTCGTCACGCGTCAGCACACACCGAGCAACATGTCAAAAAAGACAAAACGCAGGCTTCTTCGCCCCTCGCGAGGGCCTCCGCAGCCACAATCCTGTGCGTGCGTGCATTCTCAGCGTTTTAAACACGGCATGTGTGTGCATGTGCTTGTGTGTTTGGCAGCGCCTATAATTGCAGAGCAGCTGTGCGCCACAAGAGAGTCAGAAGAAAGCAACGGCAGAGAGAGGCAGATAGCACACACGCACAAATTACTCATATCATCACACACAAACACACACACGCAGCCCGCGGAATGGGTGCTCTCAACCACAAAAGAATGAAAAACAAAACAAAAAGCCGAAGCGTGGGACGACCAGCGCACACACTCTCATTGCTCCCGTAAAGCAAAACACACACACAGGGGGAGAGAGAGAGGTCGCCCACTCAATGCAATAAAAACAAAACAGAAACAGTTACGGTGCTCCGCCCATGCAGCCAGGCAGGACGGCAGCGGTGCGTGTCGTGCAAAAGAGAGCACCAACGGGCCTGCATGGGTGTGCATGCAATATATACAATGGGCACATTATGTGTGTGCTTCGTGGGATGAGGTGAGGGCGAGAGTCCATGCAAGGGGACACACACAGAGAGTGGGTGAAAGACGAGTGTGTGTGCGGGCGGTGCATGGCGCTCTCTCACTCACTCTCACGCGGCCACCACCGCAGCCGCAGCCGCACACGCAACAAATAGAAGAACCAAAAGATGGGAGGTGGTGTGGGAAACCGCGTTGCCGCCGTCACTGTCGCCAGGGGTCACCGTATCGTTTGTTTGAGCGGTGACTGTTTTCACTGTTTCTGGTGCTGGTTCACTGGCTTTAGTACCGACGTTGACATTACCATCTGCGGGGTCGTCGTGGGTTTCTCTGGGATTGTGCCTTTCAGGATAGTCACCATTTTCATTCGCCATTCCCTGAAAATCACCATTGCCACTTGTAGAAATGGGTGATGATGCTGTATCTGTCGGATGGCCTGTATTTGCACCCC
>NW_908562.1:0-1035 GCF_000209065.1 Trypanosoma cruzi | reverse complement strand
TTCAGCACTGACGGTGAGCCTTACTTACGCCTGGGCGGCGTGTGTGATGGGGACGCCCGGATCGGAAAAGTCGATGGCTGCCGGCTCGTACCTCCTCTACCAGCTGCCGCACTGCGATGTCGAGAAGCTCCCAATGGTTGCGTACGTTATTGGGAGTCAATCATTCCTGTTTGACAAGACCACCAAAACGGTATCAACATACAGGGGTGACCCCGGGATTGATGTTGTAAACATTTTTTCTTTGCGTGGGGTGAAGGGGTATTGTATCTACGATGCGACATTGGCATTTTTTCTACCGGCCGCTGGTTTGCCTTGCAGGGGATGGGGCATGATTGTGGTGACACCACCAGACAAAAACGAATATGAGCGGTGGACAAAAAAAATGGACGCTACTGCAATCGTAACGAATTGTCCCGAAGAAAACGATGTGAGGGCAATGTGCATTTGGATGAAGCGCAATCGACCCCTGCAGGAGCAAGCGGAGTACTGGAGGGAGGTGAGGGGTCGCATGAATAACGTGGGACCAATTCTCCGCTTCATCTTTGGCAAACAGGCATATGATGACCGCATTAAAGCGTGTCAGCAGGCCGTGGATGGGTCGACCGCCTCGGAATTAGAGCGTAATTTGGGTATTGGCTGCTGTTACTCGTCCAACGACAGCGACTTGTCTCGAAAGCTTGTGAGGGTTGTCCGAGTACGACGAGGAAACAACATTGAGTCGCCTCTGAATTTACTGATATCTCCCCACCTCGAACGTGAAACTTTGTCCCGGTTGGAGAATGAAATGAAGCAGTCCGATTTTATTTTTTTCGTTCTGAGGTTCTGGGATTATGCCCCACCATATCTTATTGAAAAGTGTGCCGCATCCGCATTTTTGAATGAGGATTTCCTGCGTGCGATAAGACTTAAAATCAAGGAACTGTGGCCACCGGGACGACGTGAGCCACGCAGCTGTGCGCTGAAAGAGCACTCAGACACGAGCTTCACCAGAAAAGAGGTTTTATCGCCACCAGGAACGTCTTTCCAATCCGGTTG
>NW_908561.1:0-1035 GCF_000209065.1 Trypanosoma cruzi | reverse complement strand
GGGGAGGTGGCGTGGGAGACCGCGGTGCTGCTGTCACGGTCGCCTGTATTGGCGGTGGCATTTGTACGAAGGGCGTTTTTATCCTTCGCGGATTCTTCGCCATTTTCCGCGGGGTGTTCATGCTGTTGATGTTGTTGGACTTGTGTTTCATCACTTTGGTGCTGCTTTTCATGATCTTCTTCCTCTTCTTCTTCTTCTTGTCGTGTGTGTCCAGTGCCGGATGTCGTCCCTGCCGGTATTTCGGGTGGCGAGGAGTTGTTAGCCGCTGCTGCAGCAGGCGTCTGATCTCCTGTTGAAGAGTCCCCTGTTGTGTTAGTTGGATGACTGCCTGAGGACCCCGCTTTACCACCACTGCTTCCAGCTGAAGAATCAACACCAGGAGAAGGAGCACCAAAAGGACCAGGAGAAGGAGGATGAGCGGGAACAGATGAACCAGAAGAAACACCACCGGTGTCATGACCACCAGCAGAACCATCACCAGGAGCAGCAGGAGCAGCAGGAGAAGCAAGAGAAGAACTAGAAGGAACGCTGCCGGTGGCATGATCATCAGTAGAACTTCCACTGCCACCACCACCAGAACCGCTTCCTCCACCGCCTCCACCACCAGAAGCCCCGGCAGCACCACCGCCTCCACCGCCAGAATTTCCACCATCACCAGAATCACCAGAAGAAGCACCACCAGAAGGACCAGGAGCGGGAGCAGCAGGAACGGGAGGAGAAGCCCCTGGACCAGAACTGCCTTCACCACCAGAATCACCACCACCACCAACATCAGGAGCCCCTGGACCAGCAGAACCACCAGAAGCACCAGCGTTGGAAGTCCCACTTGAATGCGAATCGTTCGGTATTACAACGGCAGTATTATCTGTTCCAGCCGAAGCTTCAACGGCAGTAATGGGCAGTACTGACCGCAAAGGCATCGTAATCGCAGTTTTATTACATCCGTCAGGCATGTGGGATCCATTCTCACCCAACACTCCCGACGCCATGCAGCCGCCCAGTGCGTTGGTGTCAACGTCCCTCGCATAAACACCG
>NW_908560.1:0-1035 GCF_000209065.1 Trypanosoma cruzi | reverse complement strand
GGACGAGTGTGTGTGCGGGCGGTGCACGGCTCTCTCACACTCACTCTCACGCGGCCACCACTGCAGCAGCAGCCGCACACGCAACAACAACAAGCAAAAGAGGGGAGGTGGTGTGGGAGGCCGCGGTGCTGCTGTCACCGTCGGTGAGAGTCACCGTGTTTATCTTATTAGTGGCGTTGTCTGGTGCTTTTGTGGAATTGTTGGTTTCAGACGCTGTGTTGTTTGTGCCATCCGGCGTTGTTTCAACTTCTTTATCCACAGCGTTTTGTGTCACGCTTTCATTGGAAGTGCTGCTTGCACCCTTGGAGATTTGACTACTGCTGTTACTGTCGCGCGGTGCCGCGTTATTTTCGGGTTTGGCAAAGGTGGCTTCAACTTGTGTTGTTTGTATGGGACGATCCGTCGTGTGTCGAAGTGTGGGATTTTCTTCTGTCACTGCGGCACCAGAAAGAGGAATAGCGTCCAGAATCGTCTTCGCAGCACCCTCGTCGGTGTGATGTTTGGCAGAAAAATTCGCATTGGGAGGTGAGGGTAGAGTTGTTTCCGCTTGAAGTTTAGTTGGTGCATTGTCATTAGAATTTGTGGCAGATGGATCACTTCCTGTTGGTACGTTTTTGTCCGAAAGGTTTTTTTCTTTTTCCGCTTCCCCTTTCTTACCATTTTGGGGATTCTCTGCCGCAGTGAGTTCCGCCCCCTGGTCGCTAGCAGGAGAATTCCCTCCTAGAGAAGAAGATGACTGGAGTGCCTGCTGTTCACCGGTAACTAATATTTCCTGCGTTTTATCATCCTTACTTGCGGTATCTTCTTCCACTTCTTTACTGTCTGGTAAACTTACAGGTGAAATACTTTCGGGGATGACCTGCCTTATTTCCTTTGTGGGCAACGCCTCCGTGTGAGAATTGGAGTTCACATTCAATTCCTCCGATGTTGCACCTTCTGGTCGTACAACACCGTCACGTGATTCAGAATGTAAATCCCCCCCCCGTACGTGCGCATCTTCAGACCCCGACCCATTACCTCCCGACAAAACGTTCC
>NW_908559.1:0-1035 GCF_000209065.1 Trypanosoma cruzi | reverse complement strand
TTTTGGAGCACCAGCCAGCGTATCGCCCAGATGACCCGGAGTTCTACCTGCAGGATCAGGGGCAAAGGAGTCCTGGAGCCGAGTTGGTCAACGTGTTGGGACGTATTGCAATTCGTGTAGCCCGTCTTATCGCTCTGAACTGCCTGTGGGCGCCTGTCAATCGGATCTTTTTGCTGCAGTGCACAGAGGGGGAACTTATCCAAAATGGGCGGCTTTCACATGGTGGGTTTGGGGGCATGCGGGGCTGTGTCCATTACATCATGAAGAAGGAAGGGGCCGTGGGACTGTTCCGTGGATGCTTCACAGAAATGGCGTTATCGATTCCGGCTTACATCGCCCAGGTTACGGTAATCCTCTTTACTGTGCGGTTACAACAGCAGTTGGTGGTGATCTCTCGGCCCGCTTCAGTCATGCTTGGGGTGGCGGCACCAGGACTACGCGTACTGCTGACAGCACCTATTGTGGGTTCAAAAAAAACCGTCATGGGTAACTTTGCCGCGGACATTGTCGCATGCAAAGGTGACGTGGTGACAACGGATGATGAGGAGGAAGAAGCGTATTTGTATTGCTCTGCGTGGGAGGCCGCAGCGGCAGTACAGAAGCGTTGGGGTTGGAAAGGACTTTTTTTCAAGGGTGTAGACGTAGACATCATTGCCATCTACACACAGAGCCTCACGATGCAGCTGATGGGAATGGCGATTGCGCCCAAGGTCGAAGAAATTATAGAAGAGCATTTTCAGCGGCCAGGGAGGAAGGCTGCTGCGATGATCGCCTGTACTATTGGTGTGCGCCTTATCTGCAGCTTTTTATTTCAGCCGTTTCAGGTCATACGCGCACGCATGACACTTCTCTCCACGAGTGTGAGGCAGAAACAGAAAAGAAACTGCCGGTTCTGGCATCACGCAAAGGATATTCTGCGTCAGGACGGAATTACAGCGTTCTGGGCTGGGCTTCGCATGCGATTTCTTCTCGATGTAGGCGGTATTCTGCTTAGTATGCTTATGGTGCATTGAGAAGCAGGGGGGCAAAGTCATA
>NW_908558.1:0-1035 GCF_000209065.1 Trypanosoma cruzi | reverse complement strand
ACACAAGGACCCCTGAAGGAAATGCGGACGAGATCAGTGCCGTTGAGAATCAGATAAACGATCATGCACACATTCTGGCAAAGAAGATTCTCGGAAAGGATCGAGCAAGGTACCTCCCTGGGCGCGACCTTGATTTGTTGAATCCCATTCTTGACTCCAATGTTGACTACATGGATAGCGAACGCAATCGGTATGGACTGAAGAAGGACCCACGAAATGCGACCAAGGTGCAATTTGTCGAAGAGGTCCTCCAGAAGAAGGCGGATGCCATTGCTGAGAAAGCCAAAGAGCCCGACATTCTATTTCTTGACCCGGCACCGGAGGGCATTCCTATTCAGGACATGCTTCTTATGGGGGATTCTGCATTTGCCGCATCTGCGCGTGAGCGCATGAAACTGAAGAGTAATCCTGTTGCGAATGCGAGCAAGATCAGTGCCCTTGAGGAGGAGATGGATCAACGTGCTCATGTATTGGCTAAGCAGTTGCGTGCCAAAGAGCGCACTTTCCTTGATCCAGAGCCTGAGGGTGTTCCACTTGAGTTGCTTTCATTAAATGAAAATGAGGCCTTTCAGGAATTGGAGCGAGAGCTTCGTGCCCTAAATCGCAAACCCCGGAAGGATGCCAAAGCAATAGTTGCTCTAGAAAATGATTTGCTTGACCGAACAAACGTGCTTGCCAAGGAGCTAAAGGAAAATGAGCGGAACATCTTTTTGGATCCACAGCCTGAGGGTGTGCCGGTGTCTGAGCTGTCGTTGGATTTAGACGAGCCGTTTCACACGATGGAGGTGGAACGTCTACGCCTTCGCCACGAGGACCCGCGCGCAAATGTGACAAAAGTAAAGGAGCTGGAAAATGCATTGAATGACCGTGCGCAGGAGTTGGCACGTTTGCAGCTTCGCAAGGAGCGGGCTTTCCAGGATCCCGAGCCTTTTGGGTTTTCCTTGGAGGAGCTTGGATTGGGTTTTGATGACGCGGTTGTGCGTGGCGAGGCGCAACTGCGTGAGCTGAGGAAGGAACCGAGGAAGAACGCGGCGG
>NW_908557.1:0-1035 GCF_000209065.1 Trypanosoma cruzi | reverse complement strand
TTTTTTTTTTCTTTTTTTTTTCTTTTTTTTTTCTTTTTTTTTTTTTTTCATTTTTTTTTGTGTGGAACAGTAGTGGTGGACGACTTTTTTTTTCTTTTTATATAATTATTGTGTGCGAGGGGGTTTAATTTACGATGAAGGGGAACGTTTTTATTTATTTTAAATAAATCTTCTATGAATTGCCGCTGCCTGGTATGCAGTGCAATATCATGAGCTTGAGCAGTCTTTTTCTCGTTATTTCTGCCATGCACCACTGCTGTGCTGTTTTTGTTTGTGCGTCCCCTCACACGCTCTGCCTTTTCTACTCCTTTACCTCGTGTTCCTGCAGGGACACACACACAACCACAAAAAATGCAGATTGCAGTGGATTTGGATGCTTCTTTTGTAGTGTGTGCTGGCGGTTGCGGGTGGCTGCCGCCTCTTTCCGTGGGCATGAAGGGAAGGAAGGAGGAGAGGGAGCGCACACCGCGAGTCAATTTTGCTGTTGGCGTGATGCACCGCCTGCGACTTATTTGAGTTGGGCACTGAATCCCAGTGTGGGTGTAATGGCTGGAAATTTTGTCGCCGCGTCATGGCTGGGTGAGGATCCGCTTCCGCGTGTGGCTCTTTGGACGATTGCTTGCTCCGTGTGCGTTGTGTTGGCTGCTGGGCTGTGGCCGTACCCCGTTGTCCGTGGGACTGAACTGGAGACAGTGGCTGTGTGTCGCTTCTCCTCGCCCATTGGTGGATGACTGCTGGCGGTGTGTGCGTTTGTTGTGTGGAGGGCCGGATCTTCTCACCCGCGGACTGGCAGCACTGCGATGGTGTGTGTGTGTGAGGGCTGGTGTGGGGTTGCCGGCCAGCGCGAGGACCGTGGCGGTGCTTTTCCCGCCCGCAATTTGTTTCTTTTGTGTGTTTGTGCTGCTTCTTGCTTTTTTCCCTTGTCACCATTTTCTCCTGTGTTCCTGCGTGGAGTGGCCGCATGCTCACGGGCCATGTGGATTGTGAGTGCCTCCTGACGGCATCCATTCATCTCCCTCCGCCTGTCTGTCTGTC
>NW_908556.1:0-1035 GCF_000209065.1 Trypanosoma cruzi | reverse complement strand
ATTTCCTGATGGGAGACGCGCTTCTTTGGAGCACAAGCTTCAAGGGACCCAAGATGATTTGGCAGAATGGGGACACGAATACCTTCGCTTTCTTGCCGGCTCCATCAGCGCGGAGTGGAAGGAGCGTATTGGAAGGGCAGAGGGTGTCAACCATCTGACGGGCTTTATACGGCAAATTGTGAGTTACATGGTATCCCACCAAGATGAGCCCACAGCTGTTGATCTCTTGATGGAAGTGGAAGACATGAATGCCATACTGCCGCTCACGGACAGTCATAATTACAGGCGCATTGCCAGTTATTTGGCCGCAGTTAGCAAATACTTGACACGCCCCATGGATACAGCAGCTCTCAGAGTGGTTTATGATATTTATGTTAAGATGGAATCGTACAACGAAGCATTGTTAGTGGCACTGCAACTGGGTGATCGGGGACTTGTGAAGGGCCTTTTCGAAAAGTGCTATAGCGCTCCAGCTCGTCTACAAATGGCATTAACCTGCGCGCGCTATAGACTTTACCTGGAAATGGATAATGAGGAAGAAGAACTGCTTAACGAAGCCATGGGTAATGTGCGTCTTTCGCAACTGTATCGCCAAGTTGCTGAGAGTCTGGATTCGGTGGCACCAAAGACACCAGGGGATATTTTTAAGACTGGGATTGATGGGCATGAGTTAACCAACTCCAGTGATAGTTCTTTTAAGCTGGTATGCGCCTTTGCCAGTGGGTTGGTGAATTGCGGGTTTGGAAAGGACACGTACCTAACCGAGAAAGGTGCCTTATGGCCATATCAGCAAACTGAAAATCGTCTCATTGCGACGACTGCCATGCTGGGACTTATCCATCTGTGGGATCACGCCGAAGGCCTTCAAGAGATCTACAAGTACTTTTACTCGGATGCCACAAATATCAGGGCCGGTGCGTGCCTTGCTGCTGGCGTTGCCATGTGCGGTGTGACAAGTCCCTTTGATCCTGCTTTTGGCCTTCTTTCCGATTGTGTTAGCTCACCACAAAAGGAGGTGAGTATTGGTGCCATTCT
>NW_908555.1:0-1035 GCF_000209065.1 Trypanosoma cruzi | reverse complement strand
CCCCACTGATTCCCACTGAGATGAATGCAATCAAGGACAGGAAACCCGTTCCGACGAGAGGCTCGGAATCGCAAGCGGGAGGTGTTCCTCAAACCATCGCATCTGCTGTGTCTGGCCCAGAGAAAAATTCAGCAGCACCAGCGATGCCCATGACATTGGATCCCCATGCAGTTGAAGAAGTGAGTGAGGGTGGAGCGGCAAAGAGGAATACCTCTCGGACTGAGGATGTGCAATTCGTTGTGCCAGAGGTGAGCTTGAATTCTGCTGGGAGCGGACTGCTGCCGCTGCTTCTTCTGCTGTTGGGGCTGTGGGGGTTTGCGGCTGCGTGAGGAGTGTGCGGCCTCGTGGAGCACTTGTGCCGTTCCCTGCAGGACACACACACACCACTAGGAATATATTTTACTACGCAGAGAATAATTTGTTTTTGTTTTCTTTTAATGTTTTCCATTTTCCCTTTGCTGCTTTAGGGCAACCATTATAAGCGTTTTTTTTTTTCGGCTTTTAATTGTTTTTCTTTTCTGTTTGGAGCATAATTTCTCGTGTTTTTTTTTGTTTGTTTTTAATCATTTTTGTTTGCTTTTTAAAAACAATTTCTAAGTTTTTTTTTTTTCTTTTTTTTTCTGCTCCACTCCTCCCTTCTGTTTTGCTTTTGGGAGCAATCACTATGGGCGTGATTTTTTCTTTTCTACTCTTCCCTCTTTAATTGTTTCTGCTGCACTCTTCCTGCGAGGGGTGCCGTGTGTTTCCCGCCCAACTGCTCCACTCGCACACCCACCGACACGCTCATGACGACGGCCCTGTGCGCCTCGCCTGCTGCACGCATGAGGAGGGGCCGCGACGAACGGCGCGCTGAGGGAGCCGTGACGTGTGGGCGTGCGACGAGGGCCTGTGGGGCGGAGCACACATTTCTTTTCCTCTTGTTTTGTTTTTTGCGGTCAGGGCTGGCAGACACCCGCAGCGCCACGCACACAGCCACACCCTGCCGCCGTGTTTCTCTTTTTCTTTTTTTTTTTGCTGCGCTCACTCTCCCGATGG
>NW_908554.1:0-1035 GCF_000209065.1 Trypanosoma cruzi | reverse complement strand
AGTGACTACCTTCAGGCCTCACTGGGCGCGGTGGTGGCGTTGCCGTTCTGGTGCGCCACTCTCTACCGTGCGAGCGCCTGTCGCTCCCTGGCACTGACCTTCTGGAGACCATTGTTGTCCGTGCATTTCCGCCGGGCTGTTCCAGCATTTGCGTGGTGAATCTCTACAACCCTCCCACAGCAATTGGTCAATAATCCGCATTTATCAATATCGTTTGTCGCTTGTGCCCGAAGAGATTATCACGGGTGACCTGAATTTGCATCGTGAACTCTGGGACAGTCATATGTACCATCAAGGACTGGAGGCGATAATTTCGCCGCTGTTCTAATTGAAATGGATTTTGGGCTGGCGAATGACCCGGCGCAGGCAACACGGATCACACATCTTAATGCCTCGTCCCCTGACGTGGCTGCGTATTGCGCCCTACGCATCTCCCACTGGACATTCGTCCCTTACATGGACTCGGACCACCGCTGAATATCTTACTTGGTAGATATGGATGATGTCACTCCACGACTAGCAAACACGCTGCCTTGACGGAAGAAAGCCACCCTTGCCCTGCGTAAAGCGGATTGGCCTGCTTTTTCATCGTTGTGTGAAACCCTCCTTGCCACCGCGTCCACATGGTTGGATCCTCGCGGAGGCATCTTGCGAGCAGCTGAGTGCCATATCCCGCGCGGCAGCCGTGACAGCTCCAAAAAGATATGGACACACGAAATGGAACAAGCCGAGTTCGCCGCCGAAGCAGCATACAACGCACACATTGCCTCACCCGGAGACAGCCTGCTTCGAGCCGAATGTACCCGAAAAAAGGAGGAACGAAATCAAGCCTTACGCCGTTGCTCCGCTGTGCTTCTGGAAGCCCGTGCGAAAAGACTTGGAGCCTCACCCAGCCCGAGGTGGCAATATCTTCACGGCGTGGCGGCGCCGCATCCTCATCCTCTGGAATCGGTCGTGCTCCGCACTTATCTTGGCCGCGTTTGCGCCCTGCCTCGGCAACAGGCAAACCTGCTTGTCCGTCATTTTGTGCGGGGT
>NW_908553.1:0-1035 GCF_000209065.1 Trypanosoma cruzi | reverse complement strand
CAGACACCCGCAGCGCCACACACACACAGCCACACCCTGCCGCTCTTTAAAGTAAATTTTTTGTGCCTTGCGCGTGCATTTCTCGCGCCGGCATTTCTTTCGGTGTCGGTCTTGTGAGCATTTCTTTTCCCCCGATTTTTTTTTTTTTTTGCTGCGCTCACTCTCCCGATGGAGTGACGCGACTCCCGTCGTGTTTTTTCTTGCTTCCCTCAGTCCCCCATGCACACAAGAAGAGTGACGGTGCTCTGCGGGCCGCACTCACACGCCGATGAGAGGGCTGAGGGGAGCAGCAACACGCAGATGACCCCATGAAATATAAACGACGTGCGGACACACAGAGGGTCAGACGGTTGAAAGACATTTAAATACGTTTTCAAGTTTTCTTTTGGGCAAAATATATGCAGACAGTTTGGTGTGGCCACACGGCAGCCGGCAGCTTTTTAAATTTGTGTGGAACAGTAATGGATGATTTCTTTTTTATTTATAATTATTTTGTGTGATGGGGTTTGTATAAGATAAAGGGGAAGGTTTTTTTTTGTTTTTTGTTTTAAACAAATCTTGTGTGAATTGCCACTGCCTGGACTGCAGTGCAGTCGTGAGTTTGAGCGGTCTTCTTGTTGCTTCCGCCACGCACCTCCGCTGTACATTTTTTTGCGTCTCTCCACATACTCTGCTCTCTTTTTTCTACTTTTATGCTTTGTGTTTCTGCAGGCACACACACACAAGATGCACATTGCAGTGGATTTGAATGCTTCTTTTGCAGTGCATGCTGGCAGTTGCGTGTGGCGGCTGTTGTCTTCCTCCGTTGCCATGAGGAGAAGGGAGGAGGGAGAGGGAGTGCGCAGTCCGAGTCTCCTTTCCTGCGGGTGTGGTGCACCGCGTGTGACTGCGTTGAGTTGGGCTCCGTGTCCCATTGAGGGCGGGATGGCTGGAAATTTTGTTGCCGCGTCATGGATGGATGAGGGTCCACTGGCGCGTGTGGCCGGTGTGGTGGGTGCTCGCTCCGTGTGCGTTGTGTGGGTGGCCGTGGGTTTT
>NW_908552.1:0-1035 GCF_000209065.1 Trypanosoma cruzi | reverse complement strand
TTCCTTCTTTCCTAGCGTGTCTGTGTGCATGCGGTAAGGAAAAAAACAGCGGCGGCAATGCAGCTGACAAGTCAGTGGGGAGCAGAGCACCCACGCAGAGAGCGGGACACAAGACAATCCGGAAGGGACGACATGAAGAAACATCGCCCACAGAAAAGAGCAACACACACGCGAGGCGCAAGGAGAGCACCGACCCTCTCGCAGACACCGCACCCACTCGCTCCGCAAAACACCAGCGCCACGCACCGGCCATCACAGGCGTCACAGCGGACCGTCGGTGTGTGCGGGCCAGAACTACCGCGGTGCAACACGCCTCACACCCAACAGGGAATGACAGACAGACAGACAGACAGAGAGAAATATAAAGATGAATGGATGTCGTCAGGAGGCACTCACAATCCACACGGCCCGTGAGCATGCGGCCACTCCACGCAGCCAACGCACACCGAGCGAGCAATCACCCAAAGAGCCACACGCGGAAGCGGGCCCTCATCCATCCACGACGCGGCGCCTCACTCCATGCGGTCACACGGAGTGCGCACCGTTTCCCCCATAGAAGCTATTCGCCCTCCATCCCTTCAAGATGCTTCCGTCGGTGATGGACCCTAAAACACAACAGGACAAAATGGAAAGTGCAGTAGTACTGCGACACCGCCAGCCACAATGATTCCCTCATACAGGGGCAATTCTCCAACTGTGCCCCGTATGCACACACACAAGTATCCAAAAATACATAACTCCCACAATGTTTTTACCAGAAATCAAAACTGCCCCCTTTCACTCCCTCCCCAATTTGTTTTCCTATTTCGACGGTTATTCCCCTCTTCGGTGAGCTTCGTCTCTTCAAAAGTCTTCGGATGATATTGACACTTGGTACTGGCGCACCTTTTCCTTCCAAAGCACCGCCATTTCACGGCCTTCCGCGTCGCTCACACTCTCTCGGGGTGGACAACATCACATCTCTGCCAGTCATTCATCGGCGTGCTGTCTGCGTGCTGCACGTAAATCATCTCCCACGACATGTCTCGGGATGAT
>NW_908551.1:0-1035 GCF_000209065.1 Trypanosoma cruzi | reverse complement strand
TACTCGAATTCTGTGCCGGAGTGCGAAGAAGCACACCGGGGGTTCGTCAAGGAAAGGATGTACTGAAAGAGGCTGCCTTCTTCCAAGGACGTTGGGTTGGTGGTATACCGTTGAGAAAAGAGAAGCAGAGCCGTGAATACATCACCGACAGTCCACTCTTCTTCTTGCAGTTTTGTATAGACAAGCCCAAAGCGATAACATAGATCGCTGTCATTGATACTGGAGTAGATGAGTGGTCGTTTGGCCTCAGATGCCGCGCACCACTGAATCATCGTTTTTAGTTCACGATCGCCAGAGAAGGCACCACACCCCCAATTGCCCGTTGCCACGGGGCCAGAATGAACAGATGTCAGGATACTGTCAGGTGTCCCTTTAAATGCGGCAAATGCTTTTCGTGTTTCGCGAATTATGGAAGACGCCAGATACTGTTTTTCCTCACAACCGCAATAGTTGATCGCATCCATAGCAACTACACAAGAGTTTCGTAGCATGACGGCAGTGCAGTCTTTTTCATTGCGCAGTGAGGTTGGCACCAATTCCACCCATATTTCCCGTGGTGTGGACGTAGCCGCACCCAATTTGGCAAAGTGTGGTGAATGGCCGCAGATGAAACGAAAGCCACTGGCGTATCCAACTGAAACACTGTACTGCCCAGCACCGCTCATAAACAGCACCTCATTATCCAGAAGTGGCTCAGTGAAAAGACACGAGAGAAGAAGCTCTGGACACATCATAAATCGAATCTCTTCTTGAACACATCCTGTTCTTAAAACGCCTCCGCCTACATATTTGTTGGCAAAATCAACCTGAAGACTCCCGTAGTTGTCCTCAATAAGTCCTTCTTCAAGCATCGTTACACTCTGCATCGGATTTAAACTTTTACCCAAATCCGGAAAAGACAAAAAACTAACACGATAAAACTCTAAACAAGTCTCCACCGCATCTGCGTGATGAGAACAGTAAATAAAGTACTGTAGCAGACATCGTATTTTAGCAACCTGACTCTCAATACGTCCAGGAGGGCAAGAGAAAACA
>NW_908550.1:0-1035 GCF_000209065.1 Trypanosoma cruzi | reverse complement strand
GCTCAAATTCTGCGGAAGGGATGCCACCGACTGCGGACGCCCGGGCGTACCCATTGGGGGATGTGCCGCTTCGTGCGGTCTTGCGCCGCTCATTGGAGGAACCACCGGGCTCGCCGCTCACGGCGTGTGGGGCGGGTGTCGTGCAGACGTCACCGACCCTGTCGTGGGTGTCCGCCGAGTCGCTCGACAGCATCATCTCGCTGGCGAACCGGACGGAGGAGCAGCTGGAGCTGGACGGACTGATCTACCGCCTGTGCCACTCCCTGTACTGCGTGGCGAAGAGCAAGTCCGCGCGGATGCACCGGCGCCCCGCGAACGATGGGTACGCGTCGGTTGGTGATAATGCGAGCCGGTTTCACAACATGCGTGGGCACGAGGACTGGTGCCCGCTGCGCCACCTCTTTGACCCGTCAAGCTACTACCACTCGGTGGGGAAGTCGTCCAATCCGCATGTTGGGTGCAGATGTCTCGAGGAATCGCATGGGCCGCTCGACGGCCCCGCAGGTGTGTCGCAGTGGCTGGCGGATGAGCTGGATGTGACGCGACTCTCTGGCGGGAATAGTAACCACGTGTACCGTCTTGGCCACGCCTCGTACCCCGGGAAGGCCGTTCTGCTGCGTGTGTACGGTGACAGGGGCGGTGAGGCGATTGACCGTGCGCGGGACATAAAGGCGATGCGGCTGATGAGCGATGCCGAGATGAGTCCAGCTGTGCTGCACAGCTTCCACTGGGGCCGCGTGGAGGAGTTCATGGACGGTGTGTACACGTGCACGACGGATATGCTGCTGGCATCGCCGTCACTGCTGGGCGACATATATGAGGGACTGTGCCGCATGCATCAGCTGGATGCGACCCCGTTTCTGCCGGAGAACGTGAAGGGCGCCAAGTTTGTGGGCCGAGTAGTGACCCCGTCGATGAGCGTGGACGAACTGGCCTCGTTGATGGAGGGAGCTGCCGGCTACTACGGCAACCTGGTGCGTGAGAAGGCCCTGGAGAGCGTGTGCCCAACGTCGTTTGAGCGTGCGAGTTTCCGCC
>NW_908549.1:0-1035 GCF_000209065.1 Trypanosoma cruzi | reverse complement strand
GTGTCCCTCCTTTTCCGTGCTTCTCCTGCAGCTCCTTCAGCCACGCAGTGCCTTGAGCAACTCCCGCCTCGTCCGAGTGCCGACGACACCAACCAACATACTTCTCGCCCGTCGATATCGCCTGCGAGATGTCATTAACTCCCTCAAAGCACCTTAACACGCCAGAAAGAGTTTTCTTCACAAGGTCGTAGTCATTTTCATCAATGTGAGCATTCAACGCCTCAATGAGAAGATCAAGTGCCTTACCGTACAATTCTTTCCCATCGCCACCTGTCGCGGCTTCCTTTTCGGCACGCTTCTGATAACAAAAACCAATACCCGTGACTACAGACCGGCGCATGTTCACAGCAGCCACAGCTTGCATCGGCATCGCTGCCTTTGAATCCACATCAATCCAACGTAATATTTCCGTAAACGCATTGGTTGCCTCCTCTGTCTTTCCACTTTCAAGGAGAACATACGCCATCAATTGATTCACCTCCGCCAACAACGCAGCGTCTCTCACGGCTGACGGGGTTTCTAAAAGCATATTTTTCGCCTTTTGGGCGCTCTTCAATGCGGCCTCAAACTGCTGCAGGTTATAATGCGCCTGAGACGCCTCCAACAAAAGGAGTGTCTCACATTGTATTGGTGCATTCACGGCGCCCATTTCTGAAAGCATAGCCAGTCCTTTTTCCACAGCCGCTAGAATACTCTCGTTTTGTTTCTCGGCCCGTGACCTCTCTATCATCTGCGAGAGTTCGTTCCAGCGCTGCAGCGCCTCCATGTCCTTTTTTACAACTTCTTCATTTAGCGTGAAGCTGTCAACATTCACCGGTGACAGGGGCTTCGCGCTTGCCGAGCCGCTGCTCACGCAACGCATACATGACAACACTGCCGCAGAAAAAAGAAGATGACGCCTTGGATGAATCACACGCCGGAAGTACATCGTGTTTTCTTTTGCCTCCCCTGTCCTGTTGCTGTTTGGTTGTTACTTTTTCCAGAGGACCCGCCCTTCCCAATTAACAGACGCTCCGGCAAAAAAAAAAAAAAAAA
>NW_908548.1:0-1035 GCF_000209065.1 Trypanosoma cruzi | reverse complement strand
CAGCACCCTGTGGGCAAGAGCTCGCGAAATCCTCAAAGCAGCGGATATTCAGGGTGTTGGTGTCCAGTGTGTGAACACGCAAACAGATATTGACAGAGAGTGCCTCTGACTCCCACCATTCACAATCGGAAACAAAAATTTGGACCACAACGTGTGATGCAGCAGCCGCTCGAAAACGATCAGCCGAGTGCAGCACCCGTGTGGGCAAGAGCTCGCGAAATTCCTCCAAGCAGCGGATAATTCAGGGTTGTTTGGTGTCCAGTGTGTGAACACGCAAACAGATATTGAAAGAGAGTGTCTCTGATTCCCACCATTCACAATTGGAAACAAAAATTTAGACCACAACGTGTGATGCAGCAGCCGCTCGAAAACGATCAGCCGACTGCAGCACCCGTGTGGGCAAGAGCTCGCGAAATTCCTCCAAGCAGCGGATAGTTCAGGGTTGTTTGGTGTCCAGTGTGTGAACACGCAAACAGATATTGACAGAGAGTGTCTCTGACTCCCACCATTCACAATCGGAAACAAAAATTTGGACCACAGCGTGTGATGCAGCAGCCGCTCGAAAACGATCAGCCGAGTGCAGCACCCGTGTGGGCAAGAGCTCGCGAAATTCCTCCAAGCAGCGGATAGTTCAGGGTTGTTTGGTGTCCAGTGTGTGAACACGCAAACAGATATTGACAGAGAGTGCCTCTGACTCCCACCATTCACAATCGGAAACAAAAATTTGGACCACAACGTGTGATGCAGCCGCCGCTCGAAAACGATCAGCCGAGTGCAGCACCCGTGTGGGCAAGAGCTCGCAAAATTCCTCCAAGCAGCGGATAATTCAGGGTTGTTTGGTGTCCAGTGTGTGAACACGCAAACAGATATTGACAGAGACTGCCTCTGACTCCCACCATTCACAATCGGAAACAAAAATTTGGACCACAACGTGTGATGCAGCCGCCGCTGGAAAACGATCAGCCGAGTGCAGCACCCGTGTAGGCAAAAGCTCGCGAAATTCCTCCAAGCAGCCGACAATTCACGGTTGTTTGG
>NW_908547.1:0-1035 GCF_000209065.1 Trypanosoma cruzi | reverse complement strand
GTTGTGTTTGTTTGAGTGATGCACTTGTTGGTTTGTTACCTTTTTGCTGTTTCTTAAATTTGAAAAATCTTTTTGCTTCTTTTGCTGGTTTTTTTCAAAACCTTTTTTTTGCCGGTTTTTTTTTTTTGAAAACTTTTGCATTGTTTTGGGGGCTGCGCGACGCACTTTTTTTTGCTCAATTTTTGTGCGTTTTGCCCATTTCTTGAAAATTTGTGTGTCGTGGGTGCCCCTCCCTCCGTGGAGTTTTTGGCCGCCGTCACGCAAGAGAACAGCGCCGCCTTGCGTTGTGGCTGTTTGGTTGTCTTGGGGGCGGTGCCTGTTCTTTCAGCTGCTGTTGTTTTTCCTCCTCACTCTTTCTGTGACTTGAATGAAAAGGTGTGGCGTGACTGCGGGGCGCCGAAGTGATTTTCGCCTCCAGTGCGTGCTTTTGCGTTGCTCACGCAATCATCGAAGTGGTGTGCGGCCGTCCCATGGCTGCACTTGTGTATGGGCACTGCTGCCGCCGTGTTGCTGGCGGCTCACCGGCGGTTGTGCGGCGCTGGCGCATGGGCGGAATCCCCCGGATGCAGTGAGGACGGAAACCGATGGTCGGGCTGAGCAAGTGATGTGTGGTGTCCGTGGGATGTATATGCGGAGAGGGCCGGACAATGGCGGCTGGGTGCTCCTCCTGTCACATGTGGCTTGCGCGGCATTGATTTCTGTTGTCACTGTGGTGTCTCGCATTCACACGTGAGATTGGTTGATTATTTAGATGGTGGGAGCGGGGGCGTGCCGTCACGGCTAAATATTATAGTCCCAGGAGCCGTTTTTTTGCTGTTGAGGCGTGGCGTTTGAGCGTCGACTCTTTATGGCGGTTGGGCGACAGGACGATTTCTTCATCTGGGTGGTGGTGGCAGTGCTTCGGGTGTTTGTTGGATTCCGCTGTTTTGTGCGGCGCGCTCTTTGTGTGGGATGTTTCTGGTGTGGGGCAGAGTTTTCCAACCGTCACCGGCGGTGGTCGGTGGGACGCACCGCTGTTTCTTCTTTTTCCCTTTT
>NW_908546.1:0-1035 GCF_000209065.1 Trypanosoma cruzi | reverse complement strand
GGGGCATGGAGCCGATAGAGGCCAGATAATATTTGTTTTTATTTTTTAGAGACACAGCCAGGTAAGTTTAAGGAAATGGCTTTGGTTCCCTACACACCCTCCGAGTGGTGTGGTATTGGCTCCCGTCTCTGGGACATGGTGTGCCAATGTGGCGAGACCCAGGTGCAGATGACGTTCATTAATGGCAATCATATTTCGGACGAGACGTTAACTGTGGCCGCATCATCGACAGGCTTATGCTTGTTCCATGGACCTACCTCTAAAGCATGACAGGATTCTACTCTTATTGGAAATATTGCGAATCTCCGGGCGCCTCGGATCCCGAATTTCGAGACACAAGCGCTCCTGCCCGCTATGGGGGCAGCCCGGGAGTTGGGGCACCAAAAAGGGCTCATCACTGCTGAAAGGAGCGCCTGAATTTTGATTACACGAACGCCGTCGCGGACGTGCAGAATCGGAATGCTCAGCTTAACTCGGAGGTTGAGGAGGCGCATATTAACCTATCGGTGAGGGAATCCAATATCGCCGGGGCCGGCAACCAGTTCCTAGAACTACAACGGCAATTGGAGAACACTCGCGCACAATTACGGGAGCGCGAATTCAACTTGGGAAGGCTCACGGGTCAACTCCAGGAACGGGAGGCACGCCATAATGCACAACAACCCGCGCGGGATGCGGAGACGGCGGGGCGGGACGAGGCCCCCGCTACTCGACACGTTGCCAACGATGGCGTATCTACACTACCGCATCAAACGGATATCTTGATGGCTGGAGGCGTGCCTAGCAGCGCGGCCCGACACATTTCGGCGACTTACAGACGCCCTCACGGCAACGTTGGGAGACCACATTTCCACCCTTCCACGCCGTTGCCTTCCCGCACTTCTCCCCTGGAAGCCCAATCACCTATGGAAGAGGACCGCGGTTTCTGCGCATTCGACGTCACCACGCGGCCCACGCGTATATGGAATGAGGGCGCCTCCGGAGTCGTTTTCGACCTCCGGTGCGCATACCAATGCTGGCAACAGGACGACGAGC
>NW_908545.1:0-1035 GCF_000209065.1 Trypanosoma cruzi | reverse complement strand
AGACCCCACCCTGGTCCACACAGCTGCCAAAAAATGGCGAGATTCACCGCACATATCTCACGCACCTTCGCCACAAGGGCAACACAGTACCGGAGCCTCGGCGTGTACCAACGGCGAATAGAAGCCTCCCGCCGGGCCGCGCTCACGGCGACGTGCACGACACTGTCGTACCACGCTTTTGCCAGGTTTTTCACCGGTGACGCCACTGTTACCCAAAATTCCTGCCAAGCCCTCCACCACTTCATGGTCAGCGATGTCCCCTCCACTGCGGCGGGGAGAACGGGCGTGCTGCTAAACTCCCATGAGGAAAGATGCGTGACCAAAAGAAATGGGCCTGCGAAAATCATTTTCAGCGTCACAAGAAGAAGCCGTAAAAAGGAACCGATAATGAACATGATGGACCACAACAACTCAAACACAAGAGAAAAGGGCGTTTGCAGCAATCCTCCAAGAATGCGTAGTGGGGATATAAATAATTCCAGTAAGTAAAATTGCGAAAAAAAGCTCGTGAAGGAAGCAGCTACCGTCACACCAACAGATATGATATAAGTTGTCAACATGGAGAGACGGAAAGTAACATGTTCCTCAATCCACTCCAGTAACGGTGCCAATGTGGTGGCTACAAAAGTCTTCATCCGTGGCAAATGCTTGTAAAGATCGTACAACCCCACAAATAGAGAGATAAGAGGCCAAATGTTCACAAGCCCTACAAAAATCAAACGGAATACACGGCGGTACGGCAAACCAGTAGAGGCAAGAAAGATCGTCCACGTTGGCATCCCTGTTTCGTACATGGAAAGCATGCGGCGCTGTTCTTTAAGAGAAACGGTATAAGGATGTGTTCCTGGCTCAGGCATCAGAACTTCTCGCAGTACAGCATTGAAGTTTGGGTCCTCTGAGTATACAGTTATAATTGTATCAAAGTGTGCCGTGGTAAGTGTGGGCAACAGACGGGGACGGATGCTCGGCTCACTAGCAATGGCGTGATCCCGAGATGGGGATCTTTGTGTGGACAAAGGAGTCATCACATCTCGG
>NW_908544.1:0-1035 GCF_000209065.1 Trypanosoma cruzi | reverse complement strand
TGCAACAGCAATTACAAGGCAAAACAGACAAACATAAACGGCGGATGGAAATGGCTCTCTTATGAAGTGCAGCAGATCAGGGAAAAGAAACCGCCCCGCGAAGGCTTTTTCCCGCTCTTTTTCACGGAACTGCTACTGGCACTGTCGCTGTGCGTCGTCCCGCGCCTTGGCCTGACTTTCCCAGCAGCTCGTCCCTTATCGGCCACGCCCTTTTGCCTTTGAAGTGGAACGGCTACTGAGGGACCTGCCATGTCGGTTGGCGCCTCCTCTGATGCGCCCAACGGATTCACCCGGGGATTCCGCTCCCTTTCGTCTTTGTCCAGCTCCTCTTCCTCTTCTATTGGCCGTGGTGCACACAACGGGTGGCCATCCGCTAACATATTCCCGGAGGCTTGGGAGCTGCGCGGACGTGTGGCGGATGGGGGCAGGATGAGTTTGACGGACCCGCGTCCTCTGGAGGCCGCGACTACGCCCGCCTCCTCCCTCTCCAATTCAATACGATTGGCACTGCCCCCCGCGTCCGTGAAATTGCCACGCGGTAAGAGCAGCTCTCCAGAGCCTCTCGCAGTCTTGTTACCATCCGACTTTTGCTGCATGAGTGTCATAAGCTCGACGCAAAACTCCTCCTTATTCTCCTCCGGCATCTCCACCGTCAGCCCCGGCCGCGGGTGCAGTGTGATGGAGTGGCGGGCGATAATGCAGCCAGTGCTGTTGACTCTGTTCAAGCACTGGAGCGTCGCCGCGATTCGTCCCGGGCTGTTTCGCCGCGTCTGCGTCGGGGACGCGTTATTTGCCCTGGAGAGGAAACTCGCCAACAGCACACCATCAGCACCGTGTGTCAACTTCCCCCCACCGGTCCACAAGGGTGGGTGCGCCACGCGCCGACTGCTCCTCGTCTTCCTCCAGCTGTAAGGAAAGGGAACGGCATGAGTGGCAGGACTCCCGGGCGAGTGAGTCGCAGGAGGCATCGCTACTGCTAGCAACGTCACTGCCGCTTCTACTGTGGAGTTCGGGGTGAGGGGCAGGCCTACCGTC
>NW_908543.1:0-1035 GCF_000209065.1 Trypanosoma cruzi | reverse complement strand
TCTGTGCGACCGCCCACTGAGTGCCGATGAACTAAAAATGGTCAAGAAGAGCGACGCCACAAAAGGTAATGGTGACGACTCCATGTGTGGGGGCGTGCCGCGGGTGCTGCTGCTGCTGGGGCTGAGCGGCTTTGTGGTCCTTTACTGAGAAGTCGGAGCGGGGAGTCCCTGCCACCAGTGGGAACATATTTGCCTCTTTACGCACCCTCCGAAATAATTGACGTTTTGCGTGGACGCACCCTTTATTTTATCTGTTTCTATTTCTGGTTTGACTGCCTCATTCTGCCCGTGTAAACCTTTACGAAGGGTGTGCTCTCCCTCCGGGGAATGCACCGCAAGGCATTTGTTTTTGTTTATATATATATAGTGTAACTTTTTGAGACTGGTGGGATGTCTTTAATGTTTCCGTATGTTGATGACACGTGCACTCGGCATTAAGCGCCACGACGATGGAGCGATGAAAAAAGGGGGGCTAGATGTGCAGCAACGCACTGAGTGTCCCAATGAAATGTAAGTGTTGTGTGGACACCAGAGGGTTGGACGGCTGAAGCAAATATATTCTTACTTTTGCAGGAAGAATATCCAATCGTTTTTTTTTTTTGCCTTTTCCGCGTTACTGTGTTATTTTTTGTGGACTTGGAAACTTCTCCAAGGCGATTTTTTTTATTTTAACTTTTTTTGTTTTAAATTTAATTTTTATTTTCCGCAAGCGTGTTGTGGGTTGCCGCTGGTTGGGCTGCCGTGCCATGCTGAGCCTTATTGGACTTCTCCCTCTCCTTTTTTCCGTCCTGCACCTCCGCTGCGTGTTTTTGTGTGCTTCTTCACGTGCGTGGCTCTCTTTTTTTTTTTTCGCTATTTCTTTGCGTGTCAGCAGGCACACAACCGCACGGCGTACGTGTTGCGGTGCAGTTGTATGCTTCTCCTGCACGCGGTGGTGGAAGCTGCGTGTGGCTGCTGCTGCATCACTCCGTGGCAATGAAGAGAAGGAAGGGAGTGACAGTGAGAGTGTGCCGTGGCTCTCGCCCTCTGTGGAAA
>NW_908542.1:0-1035 GCF_000209065.1 Trypanosoma cruzi | reverse complement strand
ACGATCAGCCGAGTGCAGCACCCGTGTGGGCAAGAGCTCGCGAAATTCCTCCAAGCAGCGGATAATTCAGGGTTGTTTGGTGTCCAGTGTGTGAACACGCAAACAGATATTGACAGGGAGTGCCTCTGACTCCCACCATTCACAATCGGAAACAAAAATTTGGACCACAACGTGTGATGCAGCAGCCGCTCGAAAACGATCAGCCGAGTGCAGCACCCGTGTGGGCAAGAGCTCGCGAAATTCCTCCAAGCAGCGGATAATTCAGGGTTGTTTGGTGTCCAGTGTGTGAACACGCAAACAGATATTGACAGAGAGTGTCTCTGACTCCCACCATTCACAATCGGAAACAAAAATTTGGACCACAACGTGTGATGCAGCAGCCGCTCGAAAACGATCAGCCGAGTGCAGCACCCGTGTGGGCAAGAGCTCGCGAAATTCCTCCAAGCAGCGGATAATTCAGGGTTGATTGGTGTCCAGTGTGTGAACACGCAAACAGATATTGACAGAGAGTGCCTCTGACTCCCACCATTCATAATTGGAAACAAAAGTTTGGACCACAACGTGTGATGCAGCAGCCGCTCGAAAACGATCAGCCGAGTGCAGCACCCGTGTGGGCAAGAGCTCGCGAAATTCCTCCAAGCAGCGGATAGTTCAGGGTTGTTTGGTGTCCAGTGTGTGAACACGCAAACAGATATTGACAGAGAGTGCCTCTGACTCCCACCATTCATAATTGGAAACAAAAATTTAGACCACAACGTGTGATGCAGCAGCCGCTCGAAAACGATCAGCCGAGTGCAGCACCCGTGTGGGCAAGAGCTCGCGAAATTCCTCCAAGCAGCGGATAATTCAGGGTTGATTGGTGTCCAGTGTGTGAACACGCAAACAGATATTGACAGGGAGTGCCTCTGACTCCCACCATTCACAATCGGAAACAAAAATTTAGACCACAACGTGTGATGCAGCAGCCGCTCGAAAACGATCAGCCGAGTGCAGCACCCGTGTGGGCAAGAGCTCGCGAAATTCCTCCAAGCAGCG
>NW_908541.1:0-1035 GCF_000209065.1 Trypanosoma cruzi | reverse complement strand
GTCAGAGGCACTCTCTTTCAATGTCTGTTTGCGTGTTTCACACTGAACGCCAAACAACCCGGAACTATCCGCTGCTTGGAGGAATGTCGCGAGATCTTGCCCACAAGGGTGCTGCAGTCGGATAATCGTTTTCGAGCGGCTGCTGCACCACACGCTGTGGTCTAAATTTTTGTTTCGAATTATGAATGGTGGTGGTCAGAGGCACTCTCTTTCAATGTCTGTTTGCGTGTTCACACACTGGACGCCAAACAACCCTGAACTATCCGCTGCTTGGAGGAATGTCGCGAGATCTTGCCCACAAGGGTGCTGCAGTCGGATAATCGTTTTCGAGCGGCTGCTGCACCACACGCTGTGGTCTAAATTTTTGTTTCGAATTATGAATGGTGGTGGTCAGAGGCACTCTCTTTCAATGTCTGTTTGCGTGTTCACACACTGGACGCCAAACAACCCTGAACTATCCGCTGCTTGGAGGAATTTCGCGAGATCTTGCCCACAAGGGTGCTGCACTCGCCGGATCGTTTTCGAGTGGCTGCTGCACCACACGTTGTGGTCTAAATTTTTGTTTCGAATTATGAATGGTGGTGGTCAGAGGCACTCTCTTTCAATGTCTGTTTGCGTGTTCACACACTGGACGCCAAACAACCCTGAATTATCCGCTGCTTGGAGGAATGTCGCGAGATCTTGCCCACAATGGTGCTGCAGTCGGCGGATCGTTTTCGAGCGGCTGCTGCACCACACGCTGTGGTCTAAATTTTTGTTTCGAATTATGAATGGTGGTGGTCAGAGGCACTCTCTTTCAATGTCTGTTTGCGTGTTCACACACTGGACGCCAAACAACCCTGAACTATCCGCTGCTTGGAGGAATTTCGCGAGATCTTGCCCACAAGGGTGCTGCAGTCGGATAATCGTTTTCGAGCGGCTGCTGCACCACACGCTGTGGTCTAAATTTTTGTTTCGAATTATGAATGGTGGTGGTCAGAGGCACTCTCTTTCCATGTCTGTTTGCGTGTTCACACACTGGACGCCAAACAACCC
>NW_908540.1:0-1035 GCF_000209065.1 Trypanosoma cruzi | reverse complement strand
GAATTATGAATGGTGGTGGTCAGAGGCACTCTCTTTCACTATCTGTTTGCGTGTTCACACACTGGACGCCAAACAACCCTGAACTATCCGCTGCTTGGAGGAGTTTCGCGAGATCTTGCCCACAAGGGTGCTGCACTCGGCGGATCGTTTTCGAGCGGCTGCTGCACCACACGTTGTGGTCTAAATTTTTGTTTCGAATTATGAATGGTGGTGGTCAGAGGCACTCTCTTTCACTATCTGTTTGCGTGTTCACACACTGGACGCCAAACAACCCTGAACTATCCGCTGCTTGGAGGAATTTTGCGAGCTTCTGCCCACATGGGTGCTGCACTCGGCGGATCGTTTTCGAGCGGCTGCTGCACCGCACGTTGTGGTCTAAATTTTTGTTTCGAATTATGAATGGTGGTGGTCAGAGGCACTCTCTTTCAATGTCTGTTTGCGTGTTCACACACTGAACGCCAAACAACCCTGAACTATACGCTGCTTGGAGGAGTTTCGCGAGATCTTGCCCACAAGGGTGCTTCACTCGGCAGATCGTTTTCGAGCGGCTGCTGCACCACACGCTGTGGTATAAATTTTTGTTTCTAATTATGAATGGTGGTGGTCAGAGGCACTCTCTTTCAATGTCTGTTTGCGTGTTCACACACTGAACGCCAAACAACCCTGAACTATCCGCTGCTTGGAGGAGTTTCGCGAGATCTTGCCCACATGGGTGCTGCACTCGGCAGATCGTTTTCGAGCGGCTGCTGCACCACACGTTGTGGTCTAAATTTTTGTTTCGAATTATGAATGGTGGTGGTCAGAGACACTCTCTTTCAATGTCTGTTTGCGTGTTCACACACTGAACGCCAAACAACCCTGAACTATCCGCTGCTTGGAGGAGTTTCGCGAGATCTTGCCCACAAGGGTGCTTCACTCGGCAGATCGTTTTCGAGCGGCTGCTGCACCACACGCTGTGGTATAAATTTTTGTTTCTAATTATGAATGGTGGTGGTCAGAGGCACTCTCTTTCAATGTCTGTTTGCGTGTTCACAC
>NW_908539.1:0-1035 GCF_000209065.1 Trypanosoma cruzi | reverse complement strand
AAGCGATGGGCACTTCGCGTGCGGTCCCAGAAGGATCACTGCGTGTCTTTCCAAATCAGAGCCCGCTCAACGCTGACAGAAACCATCGTTCCATTCAAATGTGGATGCAAGAGCAAAATTCGTCCCTGGTGTCCCAACATTACACTTTTTATATTGCCATTTTCATCAATTAGCGTCAACTTTCCACCAAACGATAAGGATAATATGCCCTGCGGAGTATACACTATTCCCTGTTGCATATCCATGACATCTGTTCCAAATGAACAGGAGCTTATCACCACACCGGTCGCGACATCAAAAACTTTAACGCTCTTGTCGGCACTGGCCGTGGCGATTTTACGACCGTCTGGACTCCATGCAACAGAGTAAATGGTGCCATTGTGTCCCGTCTCAATGGAGTTCCTTTGCTCTCCTGTTTTACCATCAAGAAGAAGAACATTAGAAGACCTCGAAGCCGTTGCAATCATCTCCATGTTCGGACTGTAACGCACACATGTCACCATTCCACTGTGGCCCCTCACATTGCACTTGAACGTGAAGGGTACGCCCTCATAAACCCCCACAATGGCGTCGGCGCCTCCCGTCACAATGCGGTAGGGACGATCACCGCGCATGTCACAAGAAAAAATATTTTGAGTGTGACCACTGATGTCACCAATCGTATTGCCCGTGATGCTGATGGCGGCCGCAAAATGACTTTTTCCATCGCCCACAACCACAAGCCGCTCCTCGTCATTTGTCCAGCCAATGTCCCGCACAGAACCCTGCAGTTGTTTCGTATTGAGCAATTCCCGGGCGTCGGGCTGACGAACCCACACCAACAAATTTCCTTTTTGGTCCCCAGACGCCACCAATTTCCCAGAGGGACTGATCCGCACAGCCGTGACCGGTGAAGTGTGTCTACCGCTGACGATCACATTTCCCGGCCTCTCCAGTTCACGGACCACCACATTGTTGCCGCTGCCGTATGCAACGACGTTACCAAAGGCAGAAAAGGGAGTGGGAATGGCCCTTGTGGTGGACGGGGCGCCCGGC
>NW_908538.1:0-1035 GCF_000209065.1 Trypanosoma cruzi | reverse complement strand
GCCGCGCGTGCCTCGGCCAGCATGATAAAAAAAGGTCTCTTCCCCTATTTCCCTCCGGCAATTTTAACGTCGCCGGAGTATGGAATAAAAACGGCTCCCCATCCCTGGAGCGATGCATCCGCGATTATGGCGGCCGATGCCTTTTCGGTGGGCTTGATGATTCACCCACAATTATTCTCGATGATGTGTCGCAATCTCTCGCCCAAACCAACCGCTGCCGGCGGAACGTTCTTCGGGGATGTCTCCAGCACAATCCCTTGGTTAACTGCCGATAATCGTCGTCGCACTGCCTTAATGAAAAAGTAGTAGTCGCATAATTGCGTGCCAAAAATGGCAGCCGCGTACAAAAAGCGGGACGCCATAACCTCCATTTCCGTGATGGTTAAAGAATTGAGCGCCGGCATGGCGCATACACACCGGACAAACTTGTCACTCAGGGATACCGTCTGGAGTGTGATCAAACTGCACCCACAGAAAGGTGTACTGCGTAGTGCCCGATTCGCGTTCCTCCCCCATCGTGGCGTGACAACTGTCCGCATTACGAAGCACTTGGACTTCCCACAATGTCGCATCGCTCTTCGACCCTGCAATGCGTATATTACCGATCCAAACGTCGTCGCGCACCAATGGAGGTGCGGCCCAGAGGCGGTGAACCACCGTCGTCACCCCTGCAATTGCCGAAGTAATGGTCTGGAGAATTTCTGGGTTGACCTTGTATCCCATTGGGAGCCGTGTAAGCTCCACCAGCGTGCCGTCCTCCACGCGGCATCAAAAGAGATGCCGAGTCTCCCGCGGTAAAGAGACTTGAAAAAAGACGCCTTTAAATCCAGGCAGGAGGCGGCCTCAGCCATCACAGGCAGCAAATAATGGGAAATGTGTAAAAGAGGAACATTCGCCTCAGAAGGAACGTCTCTGTTCTTGTCGCGTGGCCACGCGATCTATCTTCGTCGTAAACCGGTGGTTTTCTCCTCCGCAACCGAAAAAGGTATTATCCATCCGCCTGTTATTGTGGACAAAGCGTCCTCGATTATTCCC
>NW_908537.1:0-1035 GCF_000209065.1 Trypanosoma cruzi | reverse complement strand
GACTGCCTATCGGGACGCGGAGCAGGTGCGGCGTTTGCTGCATGAGCAAATGCGTGAGAAGAAGGAGTACAAGGACGCAGCGCTTGCTGCCGCCATCCCGCGTGTCCACCTGCTGTCTCTGACACCACACCACTTCCCTGTGTCGGAGGCGCTGGGAAATGCTGGTGTTTGCGTGGAGGAGCGGATGAGACGCTTCCTGGCCGGAGAGGAGGAGAGGTATGCCGGCAAGGCTCCCGCCGCTGTCCCTGCAGCCGCAAAAATTCGTGCTCACCTGTAGTCCGTTGCCGCACGTTGCAATGATGCAGCGACACAGGGGCTAGGAGGGCTCCTATTCCCCCCTCCCCCCCTCTAAGCTAAACTGCTAAGATTCTAATTAAAATTTAAGGCAGGTGGATCGTCTTGTTTTATTTGTTTAAGAATGTAAGGCGGAGTAGTGCTTTATGCACAGGAAGAGGGTTTGGAATAAAATAACGACTTTTTTCTTTTTTTTCTAATATTTGACGGCCGTCCTTCGTCCAGACGTGTCGCATTCAGCGTGTGTGTGTGTGTGTGTTTGAGGCGTGTCTCCCTAGGCCCTTCTTTGCCGCATTTACACGCGTATGGCGTCGTACTTGGCCCCTTCTTGTTTTTTTTTCTTTTTTGCCTGTAATCAACTCTTCTTGCCTTCTTGCCTTCTTGACGTGCCTGTGGCGAGGGTTCATAGCAACACGAAAATCAGCGAAGGCAACAATAATAAAACGAAATTAATTGTTTGATAATTGATTTTATATGTCCTCATCGATGAAGCGCCATTCTTGGGAGAGCGTGCTCACGTGCTGTGACTCTTTTAAAGGGACACTTACCGCGTGCAACGCTGGCCTTGCCCTTGAGCGGGCGTTCCGCTGTGTTGAGAAGGGCGGCTCTGCCCGGGCGGAGGTGGTGCACTGCCCCATGTCGGATGGTGGCGCCGGCCTGCTGGACAGCCTGTTCTTTCCGTCCCACTCGGCCTTGTCGTCGCCGTACATCTTCACCCGAGTGGATGTGCCGACTGCCGGC
>NW_908536.1:0-1035 GCF_000209065.1 Trypanosoma cruzi | reverse complement strand
GGGATTTGACATCCAGCCACTACCAGGGGCCACCTTCCTTCACGATCATAATCTGACTCCGTGTGCGTGGATAGTGTGAACCAAGCAGCTTCACACTTTGACGGGTTGATGGCCAGGCCATTTTCCTGACTCCACGCATGAAGCTTTTTGAAGAACCATGTTGGCAGTGGGAATGGCGTCTTCCCGGGACTGCCCCTTAACAATAATAGAGAGGTCGTCCGCATACATGTCTGCTGTGACACCCGCAAAGCTGTTCAGCAGATTGAGAAGTGGGTGTACGTAAAGGGAGAACAAATACGGTCCCAGCACGGACCACTGAGGAACTCCTCGCAGCATGGGACGCCGATCGCTGTGTCTGTGGCCAACTCGTGTCTTCGCGTAGCGACCACATAGAAAGTTTCTAAGCCACCTTCTACAATTCACCCCCGGAATATTAGCCAGCAAGCGAATGAGGACTCGATGATCTATGGAGTCAAAAGCCTTGCTGAAATCAACCAGCACCAGCAGGGTCCGATGGGGTCTGTAGTGGAGTTGATTGCCAATACCGCTTTTCTTGGGAAGGCTCACTTGGAAATAGTGATTTCTATTATGCTCCACTTCGTGTATCAGGTGTGCCAGCTGCATCGTCGTAGTACGCATGCTACGATATGCATACTGGTGGGGGTGCGGCGTCCACACCCAAAGCAATCTCTTAAGTACCATTTTCCCAGCAACCTTACTCACAATGGAGGTAAGGCTGATGGGTCGATATGACTCAAGCAGTTCCGGCGACTTACCGGGTTTTAAGAGTGGAACGATGGTAGCGCGTCTCCACTCAACCGGAATCGCACCGGTCGTCCAACTGTGGTTAATGCAACGAAGAAGGAATCGGAGGCCCTTTGACGAAATATGTCGCAGTGCCTCACTGTAGACTTCATCCGGTCCGGGGGCCTTGCCATACGGCGTATTACGTAGCGCAGCAAGCAGTTCCGTACGATTAAAAGGTGAATCAAGAGGGGAGTGAAGATGAGCAACTAAACCAGATGTGGGGCAGCT
>NW_908535.1:0-1035 GCF_000209065.1 Trypanosoma cruzi | reverse complement strand
GGCCTGTACGCGTCCTGAGTCGTCGAGCGGAAGTGGTCGGGATCAACATGGTTCGGTCCCACATCCTCTTGCTCTTCCTGCGGCAAGGCACGCTTGTACGCCGAGGGATCAACGGGCCTGTACGCGTCCTGAGTCGTCGAGCGGAAGTGGTCGGGATCAACATGGCGCGGTCCCACATCCTCTTGCTCTTCCTGCGGCAAGGCACGCTTGTACGCCGAGGGATCAACGGGCCTGTACGCGTCCTGAGTCGTCGAGCGGAAGTGGTCGGGATCAACGTGGCGCGGCCCCACATCCTCTTCCTCTTCCAGCGGCAAGGCGCGCTTGTACGCCGAGGGATCAACGGGCCTGTACGCGTCCTGAGTCGTCGAGCGGAAGTGGTCGGGATCAACGTGGCGCGGTCCCACATCCTCTTGCTCTTCCTGCGGCAAGGCACGCTTGTACGCCGAGGGATCAACGGGCCTGTACGCGTCCTGAGTCGTCGAGCGGAAGTGGTCGGGATCAACATGGCGCGGTCCCACATCCTCTTGCTCTTCCTGCGGCAAGGCACGCTTGTACGCCGAGGGATCAACGGGCCTGTACGCGTCCTGAGTCGTCGAGCGGAAGTGGTCGGGATCAACATGGCGCGGTCCCACATCCTCTTGCTCTTCCTGCGGCAAGGCGCGCTTGTACGCCGAGGGATCAACGGGCCTGTACGCGTCCTGAGTCGTCGAGCGGAAGTGGTCGGGATCAACATGGCGCGGTCCCACATCCTCTTGCTCTTCCTGCGGCAAGGCACGCTTGTACGCCGAGGGATCAACGGGCCTGTACGCGTCCTGAGTCGTCGAGCGGAAGTGGTCGGGATCAACGTGGCGCGGTCCCACATCCTCTTCCTCTTCCTGCGGCAAGGCACGCTTGTACGCCGAGGGATCAACGGGCCTGTACGCATCCTGAGTCGTCGAGCGGAAGTGGTCGGGATCAACATGGCGCGGTCCCACATCCTCTTGCTCTTCCAGCGGCAAGGCACGCTTGTACGCCGAGGGATCAACGGGCCTGTAC
>NW_908534.1:0-1035 GCF_000209065.1 Trypanosoma cruzi | reverse complement strand
TTCGTGGGAAACGCGCGGCTGCAGCGGCACGCTAGACACCGCAGCCACGGGAGGCAACTGTCGCTGCTCTTGTGGCGGCGGTGCCGTATGCTCACTGTCACAAATCTCCTCCTCCCCGTGATCCCGATCTGGCAGAAAACTCATCGGCAGCACACTTTTCCCCCAAATAAATCTCCACCCCTCGCCCCTCCCTCAGCCACCAGGACCGAGGCGTGTGTTTCACGCTTTTCACCCCTCGCAAAACAAAACAGATCTTCACTGCACCTCCAGCAAGAAAAAGAAACCCTGAGAGAAAAAAAAAAGCGACAGGCACTTTGACGGACTTCAACCACCGCCGCTCCATGCAGCAAAAGCACACAAGCATACACAAACAGAAACGCGCGCAAACAGCAGAACAAAATAAAGACAAACGTGCGCAGGCGTGAAAGTAAAAAGACACCGCCCCTAACAGTCATACGGAGGAGCGTTTGCGTCAGAAATTCAGAGCCAATTGTCACAAGACGGTCGCATCGAGCGTAGCGAAAAAATTCATAGCAGGAGACACAAGGAACTAAAGATAAAGTCTAATAAAGAGAAAAACCCAAGCCGTTCTTTTCTCCCCTCTATTCTCTCCGCCTCCTTGAGATGCTGCTTCACACTGTAAGAGCAAACAACGCTAGGGCTACGACCTCCACGGTCCACCCGGTCATCATCAGGCCGAACCCTACGCCGTACGCCGTGCTGCGAGGCATTGTTTTGTCCTCACAGTGGCGGGAGGCGTAGACACTGACTACCATTGCCCAACAGACCAGCTCGCAAAACAAAGCCAGGGTTGAAAGCCCAACAATGCGCCACTTAGAAAAGGGTGGCACCACCAAATCTCTCCTCTGCTGCTGATCGCGTTGTTCTCCCTCATTGGTGGAAGTTCTGGCGTCACCGCGCTTCCTGTGCTCGGCGCGGCAGCCCACGAGCACCTTGAAGTTAAAAAACAGCGCAGCAGTCATTAACAAGATGGAAAATATCGAAAAAGCCGCACCCGTCTGCAGCGGCCTTCCA
>NW_908533.1:0-1035 GCF_000209065.1 Trypanosoma cruzi | reverse complement strand
GTCAAGTTCATACGGTGGGAAAGGACCGATCCATTTCCCAGCCACCAGGACCCAAAGGAGTGCAGCGAGCAGCCAGCAGCAGTATAAGGCGGTATGGCACGTGAATCCGCACAAAATGACGAACAAGCAGATTTGCCTGTTGCCGAGGCAGGGCACAGACGCGGTCCGAAGATCAGTGCGGAGCACCACCGATTCCAGAGGATGAGGATGCGGCACCGCCACGCCGTGAAGATATCGCCAGCTCGGGCTGGGTGAGGCTCCAAGTCTTTTCGCGCGGGCTTCCAAAAGCATAGCGAAGTCACGGCGCAAGGCTTGATTTCAGTCCCCTCTTTTTCAAGTAAATTCGGCTCGAAGCAGGCTGTCTCCTGGTGAGGCGATGTGCGTGCTTCGTGTGCTGCTTCATAAGCGACCTCGGCTTGTTCCATTTCGTGTGTCCATATCTTTTTGGGGCTGTCACGGCTGCCGCGCGGGATGTGGCGCTCAGCTGCTCGAACGATACCTCCGCAAGGAACCAACCATGTGGACGCGGAGGCAAGGAGTGTTTCACACAACGATGTAAAAGCAGGCCAATCCGCTTTGCGCAGGGCAAGGGTGGCTTTCTTCCGTCGAGGCAGCGTGTTTGCTAGCCGCGGGATGCCATCAACCATCTTTACCAAGCAAGATATTAAGCAGTGGTCCGAGTCCATGTAAGGGGCGAATGTCCAGTGGGAGATGCGTAGGGCGCAATACGCAGCCACGTCAGGAGACGAGGCATTACGATGCGTGATCCGTGTTGCCTCTGTCGGGTCATTTGCCAGTCCAAAATTCATATCGATTAGAACAGCGGCGAAGTTCCCTCCTCCAGTCGTTGGTGGTGTATGGCTGTCCCAGAGTTCACGATGTAAATTCAGGTCACCTGCGATAATCTCTTCCGGCACAAGCGACAAACGATATTGATAACTGCGGATTATTGACCAATTGGTTGTGGGAAGGGTTGTAGAGATTCACCACGCAAATGCTGCGACAGCCCGGTGGAAATACACGGACAGCAATGGT
>NW_908532.1:0-1035 GCF_000209065.1 Trypanosoma cruzi | reverse complement strand
CACGGCGGCACGGTGTGGCTGTGTGTGTGTGGCGCTGCGGGTGTCTGCCAGTCCTGGCCGCAAAAAAGCAAACAAGAGGGAAAGAAATGTGTGCTCCGCCCCACAGGCCCTCGTCGCACGCCCACACGTCACGGCTCCCTCAGCGCGCCGTTCGTCGCGGCCCCTCCTCATGCGTGCAGCAGGCGAGGCGCACAGGGCCGTCGTCGTGAGCGTGTCGGTGGGTGTGCGAGCGGAGCAGTTGGGCGGGAAACACACGGCGCCCCTCACAGGAAGAGTGCAGAAGAAACAATAAAAGCAAAAAAAAATCCATGGTGGCTGCCCCAAGGCAACAAGCAAGATAAGAAAACAATTCAAGAAATGAAAAGAAATTGTTCTCTGCGTAGCAAAATTTATTCCTAGCGGTGTGTGTGTGTGTTGGTGAAGGGGAGGGCGCAAGTGTCCCACGCGGCACCCAATCACTCCTCAAAGAGCCACAATGCCCCACAGCCCCAGAAGCAGCAGCAACAGCACCCGAGACACACAAACATGCACGGTGCTGTCACGGTTCAGACCCATGGACAGCAATTCCGCAATTTCCCCGGTGAAGGTGTCGTTGTCCGAGTGTCGTGCCGCGCCTTTTGTTGAGGGGATCCCTTCGCCTCCAGCCGCTGTGCTTGTATTAGCCGGTTTGGTGTCGACCGTCTGTGGCGCCTCCTCGCCGTTTTCGAAGGGAAGTTCGTCTCCTTCAGTCTGAGAGGTGTTGTCGGTGTCCTCCGCGGATGTAGGTTCGGCGTCATTCTTTGAAGGAGTGAGGCTGCTGTCTGAGCCCATTTTTCTCTCGGAACTTCCGTCCCCGGCCTCGAGGATGAGGCTTTCCTCCGCACCAGTGGTTCCGGTTCCAGTGGACCGCACGCCGTCATTTTCAGTGGCAAGCTCAGTGCTTTGTTGCACTTGGTGCTCACTGTCAACTGTTTCGGTGGCCGTATCCATATCCGATGATGCACCCACTGAGGACGTTGATCCGCCACTCCTGTCATCCGCTTCTCCCTCCTTCTC
>NW_908531.1:0-1035 GCF_000209065.1 Trypanosoma cruzi | reverse complement strand
CGAGAGTGGTGTATATGCAAACACAGATGCCACGTCTGGCGTTTTTCAGTGAAATTTGTCCCCCACATGCCTGTGTGATTAAGATTAAGTTGCATAAACGCCACACGACTTTTTTCAGCAACGCTGCTTCCATTCAAAGCCCCCGATGAAAAAAACATCGTACTAACGGCAAGCATTGTGTCTAGTGCAGATGGCAGTGGGAAATCGGCCGAACTGCGCCCAGACGTTGGTTGGTGCCTCTGACATTTCCCCCGTTTCTGCGATAGGAGCAGTACCATGCCTTCACGCAGGCCCTCGCCGTCAAAAACAATAACGGGTGACGAAAACTGCGTCAAAAAAAGAGTCTTCACGGAGGGCCCAAAGGATGACGGCTCAAAGACACCAGAAGCATCAAAGCCCGAGGGTGGGAGGGCCCACATGCCACGAACAGCAACGTGTGGAGGGGTTACGTGCACCCGCAAGTGAGGAACAAGTGTGTAAAGCCACAGTGGTTGGCCGTCAACTGAAAATGAAAATGACGTGTTTCTCTCCATATCGTTTTCGTAGAACACGTCCGTATCGGAAATAGAGGAATACGAACCGTCGTAGGAGTTCCTCTCGCTCCAGCCTGACGCGCTGCTGTTCGGCGGTTGCGGCGGAAGGGGATTCGTGGACGCCGCGGCACAGACAAAAAATTCCGTAGCCGGCCGTTCTTCATCCTCCGCGTGGTCGTACAGCCAGTCGAGGCCAATGCCGTTGGAAGGCAAAACATTTGCAAGTTGATACGTGATCACCCCTCGTCCTCGCTCTCGCTCAACCACGGTGAGATTCTCCCCAAAGAGGACGTAGCGGCCGCTCGTGCAGTCTGGGGAAGATGAAAAACGAATATGACAAATCCCCGCCCGTGTGCCAGGGAGGCGGCGATGAAAACGAAGTTGTAACACCCCACTGGACCAGAGACGAATGCCAACCGCCCGGGAGACAAAAATGGGGTCGTTACCACCCCCAATAACGCTACTTTCGTTGCTCGACACCTTCCCTGTGCCTCCTTCCGCC
>NW_908530.1:0-1035 GCF_000209065.1 Trypanosoma cruzi | reverse complement strand
GTTGACTGCGCAGCCGAGCGGGTTTGGCGGTCCGTGGGGAGCGATGCTGAGCAACGCGACGTGGGTGCGCAACGCGACGAATCCGTCCACCGTCCTGGAGCTGGCTGTGCCCGTGCACCGCGGTTACTTCATTACTGACGACGAGACGATAGTCATTCGCTGCGATGCTGCAGCGGTGTTTGGCGGCTGCAAGGGTGTGCTGCTTGGGTCCTTCACGATCAGGTCCAACACGCTGCCCACCGCTGCCAGCGCCCTTTCGGCGATCACCGGCGTTGTTGCGGGTGCGGCGGCTGTTGCCGTGGTGGTGACGGGCGGGCTGGGCTCCATCCTGGAGATGCAGGCGCTCGGCGTGTTTGCGAGGATGTCATGTGCCTCGGCGCAGGAGCGTGCGAGCACCGTTGCGCTGCCGTACTTCCTGTCGGTGTTCGCTGCCCTTGACCCGCTGTGGATGGTGGTGGGCAACGCGCTGCTGGCCGCTGTGTTCGGGTGCGTGCACTACGGTGTGACGGCCGCCTTCCAGCGGTGGCGCGGCGTGGACGCTGCGAGTGCGTGGGCGGCGATGCGCTTCCCGAGCCTGACGTACGTCGTGGCGCACGCGATGCACCTCGGCATCTTCTTCGGCTCCGTGCTTGTACTTGCGATGCCCGACGCCCGCGTGCGGCACCGTGTGATTGGCGTTGTTGGCGTGCTGTACGGTGCAGCGTTCCCTGCTGGCGCGTGCTACTTGATTGCCCGCCACGTGGGCGCGAGCTTCACGAGGTACTGGCAGTTTTCGAGGAAGCCGCTGCACGAGCGCCTGCTGTACCCCGTCGGGTATTGGCACCCTGCGGCGCAGCAGCGGATGTACGGCGGCATGCTGACGAACATGAGGGGCAGCCGCGTGTACTGGTGCGTGTTCCAGCTGTCGGTGCTGTGCGTGGTGTGCCTGATTGCTGCTGTGCACCCGCCCGTGGGAGGCTGCCACGCCCAGTACTTCTGCATGGCTGCTGTGCTGCTTGCGGGTGCGGGCGTGGTTGCCTTCACGAACATGATGCG
>NW_908529.1:0-1035 GCF_000209065.1 Trypanosoma cruzi | reverse complement strand
TGGCGTAGAGAATCATGTCGGCGCCAGCCACACCCACCGTGCGGTGCTTGTGTGGGATGGTGAAGTTATCGCACATACCCAGATCGGTGTGTGGAATAACGATGGGACCCGTCACGGGCCTCACGGAGAGACGCTCCGAGTGCAGTTGAATGGCGGCGGGGAGAATTTGCCTCAAAATAATGCTCCTCCTCTCCTCCGTCAACACGTCGTCCTCCTCGCATGTTATTGCGCGGCCATCGTGGTCAATGCGCGGATCCCCCGCCGCAGTGCAGTGCCTCAACGGGTCGTACATGTCCTCCGCGGACACCTTGATGCGGATCGGAGCCCAGCCATCGTCCCCATCCTCGCTGGCGGCGGTGTACGCCTGCACGGCGCCCTGTCCCCGGCGCGGCACCTCACGCACCACCGCGGTCGGCAGCCGGCCGTATTTCTTCATCATCGCGTCAAACCCGCAGCGGTGCTTCACTGCACGATCGGCGGCAACGCAAACACCGGCGCAACACACCACCATCATGAGCCACGGCAGAAGCAATAGCAGCAGCGCGGTGTGGCGTGACTGGCGCATGGCTTGGGGACAATGTGTCTGTTCCTGAGGTGCGGGCAGCAGCAGTGGTACTAGTAGTGGTAGTGGTGGTGGTAGCACAGGCCTTGTCTGCGGGAGGAGAAGCAGAAGGAGGAGGAAAAAAGAGCAGAGGGGCAAAGGGACGCTGCAGCCACGAGAGAGAGGGGCAGCAACACAAATTACCGCAGCGCACACACAGACAACAACAAAAATAAACAGAGCCTCCAAATAAAGCCAAAGCACGGAATAATGTTCGCCTGGGCTGCTGGCCGGATCCTGAACTGATACGTATAAATAAAATAGGACGGGAAAGAAGAGGGCCATGGAGAGGCAGCGGCCTCGCCACATCCTCAATGTTTGTCCCAAGTACATCTATGTATTCTGACAGGCACTCTCGTGCCACGGTGCGGTGTATTCGGGTTGGAGACATTTATTACCTACGAAGTGGAAGACTTTTGTCCCCTCCAGCCAAA
>NW_908528.1:0-1035 GCF_000209065.1 Trypanosoma cruzi | reverse complement strand
GTCTAAATTTTTGTTTCGAATTATGAATGGTGGTGGTCAGAGACACTCTCTTTCAATGTCTGTTTGCGTGTTCACACACTGGACACCAAACAACCCTGAACTATCCGCTGCTTGGAGGTATTTCGCGAGACTTTGCCCACAAGGGTGCTGCAGTCGGCGGATCGTTTTCGAGCGGCTGCTGCACCACACGCTGTGGTCTAAATTTTTGTTTCGAATTATGAATGGTGGTGGTCAGAGACACTCTCTTTCAATGTCTGTTTGCGTGTTCACACACTGGACACCAAACAACCCTGAACTATCCGCTGCTTGGAGGTATTTCGCGAGACCTTGCCCACAAGGGTGCTGCAGTCGGCGGATCGTTTTCGAGCGGCTGCTGCACCACACGCTGTGGTCTAAATTTTTGTTTCGAATTATGAATGGTGGTGGTCAGAGACACTCTCTGTCACTATCTGTTTGCGTGTTCACACACTGGACACCAAACAACCCTGAACTATCCGCTGCTTGGAGGAATGTCGCGAGACCTTGCCCACAAGAGTGCTGCAGTCGGCGGATCGTTTTCGAGTGGCTGCTGCACCACACGCTGTGGTCTAAATTTTTGTTTCGAATTATGAATGGTGGTGGTCAGAGACACTCTCTTTCAATGTCTGTTTGCGTGTTCACACACTGGACACCAAACAACCCTGAACTATCCGCTGCTTGGAGGAATTTCGCGAGATCTTGCCCACAGGGGTGCTGCAGTCGGCGGATCGTTTTCGAGTGGCTGCTGCACCACACGCTGTGGTCTAAATTTTTGTTTCGAATTATGAATGGTGGTGGTCAGAGACACTCTCTTTCAATGTCTGTTTGCGTGTTCACACACTGGACGCCAAACAACCCTGAACTATCCGCTGCTTGGAGGAATTTCGCGAGATCTTGCCCACATGGGTGCTGCAGTCGGCGGATCGTTTTCGAGCGGCTGCTGCACCACACGCTGTGGTCTAAATTTTTGTTTCGAAATTATGAATGGTGGTGGTCAGAGACACTCTCTTCAATGTC
>NW_908527.1:0-1035 GCF_000209065.1 Trypanosoma cruzi | reverse complement strand
CACGCAAACAGATAGTGACAGAGAGTGCTTCTGACTCCCACCATTCACAATCGGAAACAAAAATTTAGACCACAACGTGTGATGCAGCGGCCGCTCGAAAACGATCAGCCGAGTGCAGCACCCTTGTGGGCAAGAGCTCGCGAAATTCCTCCAAACAGCGGATAATTCAGGGTTGTTTGGTGTCCAGTGTGTGAACACGCAAACAGATAGTGACAGAGAGTGCCTCTGACTCCCACCATTCATAATCGGAAACAAAAATTCAGACCACAACGTGTGATGCAGCGGCAGCTCGAAAACGATCAGCCGAGTGCAGCACCCGTGTGGGCAAGAGCTCGCGAAATTCCTCCAAGCAGCGGATAATTCAGGGTTGTTTGGTGTCCAGTGTGTGAACACGCAAACAGATAGTGACAGAGAGTGCCTCTGACTCCCACCATTCATAATCGGAAACAAAAATTTAGACCACAACGTGTGATGCAGCGGCCGCTCGAAAACGATCAGCCGAGTGCAGCACCCGTGTGGGCAAGAGCTCGCGAAATTCCTCCAAGCAGCGGATAATTCAGGGTTGTTTGGTGTCCAGTGTGTGAACACGCAAACAGATAGTGACAGAGAGTGCCTCTGACTCCCACCATTCATAATCGGAAACAAAAATTTGGACCACAACGTGTGATGCAGCAGCCGCTCGAAAGCGATCAGCCGAGTGCAGCTCCCTCGTGGGCAAGAGCTCGCGAAATTCCTCCAAGCAGCGGATAGTTCAGGGTTGTTTGGTGTCCAGTGTGTGAACACGCAAACAGATAGTGACAGAGAGTGCCTCTGACTCCCACCATTCACAATTGGAAACAAAAATTTAGACCACAACGTGTGATGCAGCGGCCGCTCGAAAACGATCAGCCGAGTGCAGCACCCGTGTGGGCAAGAGCTCGCGAAATTCCTCCAAGCAGCGGATAATTCAGGGTTGTTTGGTGTCCAGTGTGTGAACACGCAAACAGATAGTGACAGAGAGTGCCTCTGACTCCCACCATTCATAATCGGAAACAA
>NW_908526.1:0-1035 GCF_000209065.1 Trypanosoma cruzi | reverse complement strand
AATAAAGGATTATTGAGTCTAATTGGTTTATTTTTACCATTCATTTTATTAAGTAATTCAATTATTGCAAAATCTTGTGAATCTAATGTATTAAAATTATTTACAATTAAAACATTCTGAAAATAAGAACAAAAATCCAAATATTCATTAATTTCTTCAATATTAAAACTAATATAATAATTATTATTTTGAATAACTTGTTTTGTTATTTTGTAATAACTTAACTCTGGATTTTCAACAATGATTATGTCTTTATTTTTTTCTAATAATTCTTCAATATTTATTCTCTCATTTTTTAATAAACGATAAGAAATTTTGTGTAAATCAGTAAAAGCTTTTTTATTCTTAGCAAATAAAATAAAACCAAATTTACTGTCTTGAATAAATAAATTTACTTCTAAACCAAAAATTGGTTTAATGTTATTTTGCTGGCACTTTACGTTAGCTTCCCCCAGGCTAAAAAAATTATTTTTTTCAGTAAAAGTTAAATATTCAACATTATCTAAAATAGCTTTATTTATTGCATCATCAACGGTAATTGTGCTTTCTAAAAATGAGAAAGTTGTATTTAAATGAAGGTTAAATAATTTCATAGTTTAATTATAAATAAATAAAATTTTAAATTTTAAAAAGAAGAAATATATTATCCAAAAAACCAAAGATTAAAGTGTTAATTTGGCACTTATATTTTATAAAATTGCTTTTTCTTCTTAAAATTAAATGATATTTTTATATTATCCATTTTTATTTATTTCTTTATTTTGTTTGTGAACTTCTTAGCGGTAGATTAGGCTCTCCGCTCTCATAAAAAGCTCCCTTTTCTTCTTTTAGGGATTGGAGGACAATATTTGTTTTTGCGGCTTATTATCGCAGTTATCGTATATCTCTCTCTCTCTCTCTCTTTCTGTGTGTGTGTGTGTTTACGTGTGTGGGGATTTCTGGCTTTACGGAGTTTGTTTATTTTGTTTGTTGATGTGGATGGCATTGCGTAATCATTCATACATGCAGCATTCTTTTTTTTCCTTTTAAAAAACA
>NW_908525.1:0-1035 GCF_000209065.1 Trypanosoma cruzi | reverse complement strand
GATCCGCCGACTGCAGCACCCCTGTGGGCAAGATCTCGCGAAATTCCTCCAAGCAGCGGATAGTTCAGGGTTGTTTGGCGTCCAGTGTGTGAACACGCAAACAGACATTGACGGAGAGTGTCTCTGACCACCACCATTCATAATTCGAAACAAAAATTTAGACCACAACGTGCGGTGCAGCAGCCGCTCGAAAACGATCCGCCGACTGCAGCACCCCTGTGGGCAAGATCTCGCGAAATTCCTCCAAGCAGCGGATAGTTCCGGGTTGTTTGGTGTCCAGTGTGTGAACACGCAAACAGACATTGAAAGAGAGTGCCTCTGACCACCACCATTCATAATTCGAAACAAAAATTTAGACCACAGCGTGTGGTGCAGCGGCCGCTCGAAAACGATCCGCCGACTGCAGCACCCCTGTGGGCAAGATCTCGCGAAATTCCTCCAAGCAGCGGATAGTTCAGGGTTGTTTGGCGTCCAGTGTGTGAACACGCAAACAGACATTGAAAGAGAGTGTCTCTGGCCACCACCATTCATAATTCGAAACAGAAATTTAGACCACAGCGTGCGGTGCAGCAGCCGCTCGAAAACGATCCGCCGACTGCAGCACCCCTGTGGGCAAGATCTCGCGAAATTCTTCCAAGCAGCGGATAGTTCAGGGTTGTTTGGCGTCCAGTGTGTGAACACGCAAACAGACATTGAAAGAGAGTGTCTCTGACCACCACCATTCATAATTCGAAACAAAAATTTAGACCACAACGTGCGGTGCAGCGGCCGCTCGAAAACGATCCGCCGAGTGCAGCACCCCTGTGGGCAAGATCTCGCGAAATTCCTCCAAGCAGCGGATGGTTCAGGGTTGTTTGGCGTCCAGTGTGTGAACACGCAAACAGACATTGAAAGAGAGTGTCTCTGACCACCACCATTCATAATTCGAAACAAAAATTTAGACCACAACGTGCGGTGCAGCAGCCGCTCGAAAACGATCCGCCGAGTGCAGCACCCATGTGGGCAAGATCTCGCGAAATCCTCCAAGCAGCGGAC
>NW_908524.1:0-1035 GCF_000209065.1 Trypanosoma cruzi | reverse complement strand
TTTATTCGACGGTGAGCCTGAATGGCGGGTCGATGCTGCTGGCGAAGGGCAACGTGCACGACGGCGTCTCGAGGGAGATGCTCCACGCCGCTGGCGCCGTGACCGCTGTTGGGAGCACGCTGAGCTTTGTGCGCAACCGAGCGCTGCTGCCGCGGATGCTGTCGGTAAGCCTGTCGCTTTCGACTGGGGCGCATTTGAGGGTGGCGTGCAACGACGCTGGCGGCCGTGTCCTGTCGACGGCGGAGGAGTACGCAGCGGCTGGTTTTGGCGACGCCGGGAGCATCGACGTTGTTGGGTGCGACGCCTGCGACAGGGACACGCACTGCTACGCGCCTGGGACGGCGTCTGCGAGCATGAGGAACGGTGTGTGCGTGTGCGTGTGCGGCAGCGGTGGGTACGGCGAGGCGTGCGTGCCTGTGGGAGCTCTCGCACTGCCGCCCGCTGTGGGCACCGCGTCGAGTGTGTTCTTCCGCGAGGGCGTGATGGTGCAGTCGGTGTTCGTTGTTCCTGCCGGCGCGAGCGAGGTGACGCTGCGCCGCGTTGTGCTGGACGGCGTGAGTCCGGTGCTCTACGTGCCGTGGATGGCGCGGGATGGCGTGCGGATCGTTGTGCAGAACGTGTCGCTTCTGAACGGCGCCGTGCTGTACGTGATGGGCGGAGGAGCGCTGCGCGGTGCGGTGGCGGCGGGGAGCGACGAGGGCGGGCCGGTGGAGCTGTCCGTGTGCGATGTGGAGGCGTTGAACGGTGCGCTTGTTCTGACCGGCACGTTCCCCGCGGGGTCTGTGCTGACGGTGACGGACTCCCTGCTGGTTGCCGCGAGGTCGACGCCGCTTGTGTATCTTCCCGGCTCGCAGTCCTCGCCGTACGCACCGGTGCTGGTGCTGTCGGGCCTGCGGCTAGTGCGGTCCGTGCTGGTTGTGTCCGGCGTTGCTCTCGTGACGGTGATGACTGGTGGGCGGACGGGTGGTGGTGGACGGCGCGGTGCTGGAGCTTTGTCGGTGGCGGTGTCGCGCTGGACGCGGCTGTGTTCGGTGG
>NW_908523.1:0-1035 GCF_000209065.1 Trypanosoma cruzi | reverse complement strand
GATCCGCCGAGTGCAGCACCCATGTGGGCAAGATCTCGCGAAACTCCTCCAAGCAGCGGATAGTTCAGGGTTGTTTGGCGTCCAGTGTGTGAACACGCAAACAGACATTGAAAGAGAGTGCCTCTGACCACCACCATTCATAATTCGAAACAAAAATTTAGACCACAACGTGTGGTGCAGCGGCCGCTCGAAAACGATCTGCCGAGTGCAGCACCCATGTGGGCAAGATCTCGCGAAACTCCTCCAAGCAGCGGATAGTTCAGGGTTGTTTGGCGTTCAGTGTGTGAACACGCAAACAGACATTGAAAGAGAGTGTCTCTGACCACCACCATTCATAATTCGAAACAAAAATTTAGACCACAGCGTGTGGTGCAGCAGCCGCTCGAAAACGATCCGCCGACTGCAGCACCCTTGTGGGCAAGATCTCGCGAAATTCCTCCAAGCAGCGGATAGTTCAGGGTTGTTTGGTGTCCAGTGTGTGAAAACGCAAACAGATAGTGAAAGAGAGTGCCTCTGACCACCACCATTCATAATTCGAAACAAAAATTTAGACCACAGCGTGTGGTGCAGCAGCCGCTCGAAAACGATCCGCCGACTGCAGCACCCTTGTGGGCAAGATCTCGCGAAACTCCTCCAAGCAGCGGATAGTTCAGGGTTGTTTGGCGTCCAGTGTGTGAACACGCAAACAGACATTGAAAGAGAGTGTCTCTGACCACCACCATTCATAATTCGAAACAAAAATTTAGACCACAACGTGTGGTGCAGCGGCCGCTCGAAAACGATCTGCCGACTGCAGCACCCATGTGGGCAAGATCTCGCGAAACTCCTCCAAGCAGCGGATAGTTCAGGGTTGTTTGGCGTTCAGTGTGTGAACACGCAAACAGACATTGAAAGAGAGTGCCTCTGACCACCACATTCATAATTAGAAACAAAATTTATACCACAGCGTGTGGTGCAGCAGCCGCTCGAAACGATCTGCCGAGTGAAAGCACCTTGTGGGCAAGATCTCGCGAAACTCCCTCCAGCAGCGGATAG
>NW_908522.1:0-1035 GCF_000209065.1 Trypanosoma cruzi | reverse complement strand
AAACGATCAGCCGAGTGCAGCACTCGTGTGGGCAAGAGCTCGCGAAATTCCTCCAAGCGGCGGATAATTCGGGGTTGTTTGGTGTCCAGTGCATGAACACGCAAACAGATAGTGACAGAGAGTGTCTCTGACTCTCACCATTCATAATTGGAAACAAAAATTTGGACCACAACGTGTGATGCAGCAGCCGCTCGAAAACGATCAGCCGAGTGCAGCACCCGTGTGGGCAAGAGCTCGCGAAATTCCTCCAAGCGGCGGATAATTCAGGGTTGTTTGGTGTCCAGTGCATGAACACGCAAACAAATATTGACAGAGAGTGTCTCTGACTCCCACCATTCATAATTGGAAACAAAAATTTGGGCCACAACGTGTGATGCAGCGACCGCTCGAAAACGATCAGCCGAGTGCAGCACCCGTGTGGGCAAGAGCTCGCGAAATTCCTCCAAGCAGCGGATAGTTCAGGGTTGTTTGGTGTCCAGTGCATGAACACGCAAACAGATAGTGACAGAGAGTGTCTCTGACTCCCACCATTCACAATTGGAAACAAAAATTTGGGCCACAACGTGTGATGCAGCAGCCGCTCGAAAACGATCAGCCGAGTGCAGCACCCTTGTGGGCAAGAGCTCGCGAAATTCCTCCAAGCGGCGGATAGTTCAGGGTTGTTTGGTGTCCAGTGTGTGAACACGCAAACAGATATTGACAGAGAGTGTCTCTGACTCTCACCATTCATAATCGGAAACAAAAATTTGGACCACAACGTGTGATGCAGCCACCGCTCGAAAACGATCAGCCGAGTGCAGCACCCTTGTGGGCAAGAGCTCGCGAAATTCCTCCAAGCAGCGGATAATTCAGGGTTGTTTGGTGTTCAGTGCATGAACACGCAAACAGATATTGACAGAGAGTGTCTCTGACTCTCACCATTCATAATCGGAAACAAAAATTTGGACCACAACGTGTGATGCAGCCACCGCTCGAAAACGATCAGCCGAGTGCAGCACCCTTTGGGCAAGAGCTCGCGAAATTCCTCCAAGCAGC
>NW_908521.1:0-1034 GCF_000209065.1 Trypanosoma cruzi | reverse complement strand
ACGCAGCACCGGCGGTCGCCACAGCGGCACTGACCAGCAGCAGCAGCGGCACGGCACCCACACAGGGCCGCCAGGACTGCGCGCGTCTTCAGGAGTCGGTGCCTTGGAGGTAGTTGTGGTCGTGTTCTTGGGCGCACTGGAGGTAGTAGTAGACGTAGTGGTAGTGGTAGTCGTGTTCTTCTTCGGGTCGCCCCCAGCAGCCTCAAACACAGCAGCATCGTACTGCCCCTCCTCCTGGGCCGTGGCGCACACGCACGCACAGCAGAGGGCAAAGACAAGCACGCAGAGGACGCGGCGCAGCATCATTGTCACTTGGGCCTTTGTGGACTTCGCTTGTTGCTCGCGGTGTAAACTCTCCTGTCGGGCCGGCACCGGGCGGGCACAACGAGAGCACGCAGCATGGGAGGAAGAGACACGGGCAGGTGCAAGGCATACACACAAAAGAACAGAGACAGCGGGGGAGTGGGACCGAGACGCGACGGAGCAGCCACGCCACGCCGCAGTGGCACCAGCACACACACACACACACACAGTCAGCGCCCACAACAAACAAACCCAACCCGATGAAAAAAAATATATTCGCCTGGGCTGCTGGCCGGATCCTGAAATCATCAAAAGAAATCAAACAAGAAGGGAAAAGGGGGGCAGTGGAGAGGCAGTGGGTTCGCCACTCCCTCGATGTTTGCTCCAAGTAAATATTGTTCCGATAGCCACTCTCGCGACACGGTGCACCTTGTTAGGATTGGAAACACTATCGCTTACCAAGTGGCAGACCTTGGGCTCCGCCAGCCACAAGGCCTCGCCGCGAGGTGGGAATCAAAAGGGGGTGGTGGGAAAGTAAGAAATAAAAGGTAAAGAAAAATCCGTCCTGTCGCTATCGGCTCCCTGGTTCCTTCAATCACCGTCCTCCAAAAATTCATAAGATAGAAAAGAATCGTGCAGAAACATCTCCGTTTCGTCAGGACATACTCAAAAAGGTGACCAGCTCCCCCGCGAACATCCCTTTCACAAGTTAAAAATAAATAAATCAAAAC
>NW_908520.1:0-1034 GCF_000209065.1 Trypanosoma cruzi | reverse complement strand
GGTTCATGGTGCTCTCGGCCCCGTCTCTCATTGGACTGATCCATGAGACGCGCACTCACGAGGCCGGCACCGCGTGTGGGTAACAGAAGCAAACAGGAGGGGGAGGGTGCGTCACCCATGAGGATGTGCGTGGGGTGACAAAGCAAAAGAAAAAGAAAAAAAGAAACACACATACACTACGAGCCGTCCCCGCAAGGACGCGTATGACTAATCCTAATCACCGCACAGCGGCACAGACAAGGACGGTGACGAGCAGCAGCAGGGGCATGCGCACCCACGCAGTGGCGGCGGCGTTTTCGCTCGCCTTTGAAGGAACCCTGCCCTTGTCTGTGTGGTCAGGCGGCTTATTCTGTGGTGTCGCAGCTGCCTTTGCCGGCGGACCGCTGACGCCGCTCCGTTTCAGGCCATCACCCGCCGTTTTCGGTGCAGCCGCGGCTCCGGCCTGCGATTGCGACTGGCCTGGTTGCGCATCGCCAGCGCCCAACTGAGGACGGTTTTCTGCCGGCGCCGAAGTGCAGTTTTGTATATTCCCGTAAGTCGCAAATAGCATCGTGAAGGCAAAATCCCTCTCAGCACCCTCAGGAGGGCATTGCCCGGTGATATTCGACGTGTAGAATTCTCCAGCGTCATCGCACAGCCGTGCACAGTCATCCGTGACGCTCTCGTATTCTCCGGGCTTCTTCGCACACCTTCGCCAATCATTCTCGCCGGAGGGACGCCAACTCAACCTACCGTCAGTCCCCAAACACGACACCTCCACATCCGTCCATGTTTTTTGCAGCGCAGCGGTAGTTTCCACGCCCGAAGCAGCAGCCCCGCGGACGGACATGCAGCAGCTGCTGCACAAGAGCGCAAGGACCAGCATGTAGCACGCCACACCGCGCCGCACAGTCGCCATCATCATCATTCGTCGTAGAGTCGCTGGAGTCAGTCAGCTGATCTATGAGGCAGCAAAATAAAAAAGAGAGTGTCAAGAGAAGAAGGGAGTGCAGCGGATAGAGACGGCACACAGAGAGAAAGGAGGCGGCAGCCCA
>NW_908519.1:0-1034 GCF_000209065.1 Trypanosoma cruzi | reverse complement strand
CTGTTCGAACGTCACATTTTGTGCGAGGGTACCGGGCTGCAAACTTGTGGAGATATGAATGTGCTCGCCATTTTCAAGAACAGCCACCTTCTCAGCATGAAGAAGAACGGCATGTTTATTGTCGGAAAATGATATCTCGCCCTTTTCGAAATGATCCACGCGTTTTCCATCAATCAGCTGAAGACAATCCGGGAAAGACAACGTTCTCTTTTCAAGGGTGAGACCCTCGCCAAAAACAAATTGTTCCGTCGCATCCCGCAACGTCACTTCTACGCCCAGGTAGTTCTCCAGCCTCACTGCACACGGCACCGTCTCAGCGTCGCCACAGCCCTGCATAAATGTCAAGAGGAACAAAACGCACTTGATTTGCCCGCTGGAGAGAGAAAGCTCACATGGGGAGACAGACACGTCACATGACGCACTAGAAAAATCCTCCGTGCGAGCAACCACCAGCACAGAGAGCAGATTCCGTAAAAGTGAAACATGCGATTGCGAAGAATATTCCCAGAGAGAGAGCTGCTGTATCCCTGATCGAGCCTCCAGGAAAGCCTCCCCTGTTGTTTCCCGCCTTGACACAACCGAAGTACTATCAAGGATAAAGCTTATCAATGGCGCCCCACCACTCGGTGGACACAATTCAACAGGAATGATGGACACTCTCACAAGTGCCTTCCACCTGGCAACTGAAAAGCCGCGTGTTTTCACAGGCGATGGGTACTCTCGCACTGAAGCCTCGGAAAAGGGTACTTCGGCGTTCCACACTCCTCTCAGGCAACGCATTGTGCCAAACAACAAAACGGGTATACTCACACTCCCTACTCGCAAGGATGAACTCAGTGTTGCGTAGCCATCCCTGTGCCTCAGCGTCCAATCCAAGTCTAAATCCATACGAGAAACCAGACCGTGTAGAGCCCCCTTTTCCACAAATTCAAGCCGTCCTCGCTGCAAGCACAGATGAGAGACGGTTTTCTTGAGGCATGTGAAAAAACGCAGATCCACCGTTGAGTGATTCAGGGTGAGTTTGCACTCATCGC
>NW_908518.1:0-1034 GCF_000209065.1 Trypanosoma cruzi | reverse complement strand
TGTCGGGACAATCCACGATGATTCGCGCGGCTTTTACTTGCCTCACCCATTCACCATAGTTCCTAACCGCTAGGGAGGACACCACAATCATGCCCCATTTATCAAAAAACGCAAAACCTTTCGCTGGCGCTGTTCCTTCCTCTCTCACATCCTAGATGACATACCCCTTCATCCCACGCCGCAATAAACCATACAAAACTCTCTTGGACGTTGTATTGCCCCTGTATTCCGACACCGTTTGGGTGGTCTTGTCAAACACTTACGTCGTACTTCCACCAACACTCTGGGAAGCCACTGGGAGTTTCTCGACATCGTAGTGCAGCAGCTGGTAGAGGAGGTACGAGCCGGCAGCCACCGACTTCCCGATCCCGGGCGTCCCAATCAACACACGCCGCTCAGGCGTAAAGTCGGTCTCACCGTCAGTGCTCAACCATTCGGTTAGATCGCCCTTGACGGTCTGCCACACTCACTCCACCTCACAGTTCACATGGCAGTCACGATTGAATCCACACACACACCACGAGTACGGTCATGCCTCGTCCGAGGTGAGCACCATCAGCCTGGGACGTGCTGCAACGGATTGCTCCACACTGTAACCCTTTTCGAGGGACTCGCCAACTGCCCTGTGCGTCCATGACTGCGGTGGTTCCCCCTCATGCACTTCCATTCCCGTCCCTTTTGCCGTCAGATACTTCCACGACACGATGCCACCTCGCATTGTACACAGAGTCGTACAATCCCTACAGGTATCTCGGTGCACTCGTCGTCGTTGGGTCCCTCGCTTCCTCGGCGGCTGCGTCCAAAAACTGTTTAGTGACTTCATGAACACCTGCTTTTACCCCCGCAGCAGCCACCAAACACCTCAGTAGATTGTCCACACCATTCTTGTAAAGCCTGCGTACATCCTCTTCCATATCCATTTCATCCCTCACAGCCCTCTCCATCCTCACATAACGATCCGATGCCTGCATTTCGTTCAATACTCCCGCATCGCAAATATACTTCGTGGGGTCCTTTAAAAACCCCTCAGCAAG